>NC_081419.1:2083377-2275100 GCF_949786415.1 Peromyscus eremicus | reverse complement strand
CAGGAAGGGCCCCCTATGCCTTGGTGTTTGAGGTGTTGGGCTACGCACCTTGTCTGTGAGCTTTTGTAGTCAAGAACCCATCCTAGAACTCTGTAGTGGAAAGCCACCACCAGGTCACACTCATCTGGAAAGCCAGTGTGGGGACCAGGCTGAGGTGGGCATGGTCCGAGTGTCTGAGGCACAGTAGGGACTGGGTTGTCAGGTTCCTTGTAACTTTAGTAGGGCACATTCCACCCTAATGAGTATGGCAGTCTTGGTCTAGGTCTTACCAGGCCAAGGACAGCTAATGGAGTGACAGAGGAGGAGGCCCTTTGGGCTTGTAGACCTGGCTGAGACCTGTGTGTGTGTGGCGGGCAGCTCCTCATGTGAGTCCTGGTCTTTCACTTACAGAGGCGACTGATACTAGTCACCCCAAAGACCAAGATGAATAGTCACATTGGAGATGAGCAGGTGACGCAGAACGGGGACTCACTGTGCTGGAGGCAGATGAACACAGCTGGTGGCCAATGAGGGGGGAAAGGGACTGACTGACCTGGGCCTTCTTCCTTGCCTGTTACAGCCTCTGTGGAGACCCAGGACTGCAGACTTGATGAGGCCGTGACCTAGAGGCTACGCAGAATGGAAAGCCTGTTTCCTGGGAACACATGGAGGCCTTAGAAAATGCATGTCCCTATCTAAGAACAGATTTTAACCACTTCCCAAATGACCTAGGATACATAGGCAGGTCAGGCTTGTGTTCCCATTCACCCAGGGGGAAACTAAACCACTCCACTCCCACCCAAGAGGAAGGGACACACCCAAGGTCAAGAACAGGGCAGAGTCATGTTCCAACCCCAGCCCTGGGAGCCTGTGGTCAGGTGCAAGGTAGTGGGGTCGGGGCTCTCAGGCAAATGAGTCAGGGTCTTGGTGGGAAGTCTGAGCCAGGAGTTGAGGCAGTCACCAAAAGAACCCACATAGACTAAGGGTGTCAATTCCAGTGACTTCTGGTCTACACTGCACTTTCACCCTAGGGTGCCTTCTGGTGACTCTGGCAGGAGGTTCCCCTGTCTTGGAGAACATTTCAGAACAGAGCCCATAATGGGAAACTACCCCTCCCATGTCCAGATTCTGGTTGACACTGTTTTCAGAAGCGAATCTTTTTTCCTTTGTATTGAAAACACGAACAACTGGTTCAAAACAATAATGGACAAAGCCAGGCATAGCACCAGGAGCTTGTTATCAGCCTGGGTGAATTACCTTTGTGATGGTCGTTAAGTACTCTGTCTGTCCTAGATTAGATCAGAGGAACAGTTCATATGTTTAAATACACACACACACACACACACACACACACACACACACACACAACCCCATGCACGGTTGTTTATATTTCCTTCCACTTGCTCATGAGTGTATAATAAATTATTCAGCCAGAGCCTGCCGGAAGCCCCTGCAGCAGGCCGGCTGGTGAGCAGGTGGTGGGGAAGGCTGGCAGAGGCTGTAGGAGCCTGTGGGAGCAGAGAGGCAGAGCCCAGGGGTGTGTGGAGAGCGAATGGTGCCAGCTGGGCCTGGGGAGGTCCCCACTGGGCTGGACCTCAGCTCTGCCAACCCCTGTCATCCTGTGCTCTGGACCTTCTCGTTAGCTGAGAACAAACTGCCAGCTATTGAGGCCTTTCTATGGCGGTTAGGTGAGAAGCGTTACCAGAGGGATGCTTGGGAACCATCTGTGTCTCTGAGGGCCTGTGGGCTTCCAGAGGCTCACGAGATGAGGCTGAGGAAGACAGAGGCACACACTCCAGAACACCTGCTCAGGTCTATCCTCTTCACCTCAGGTGTTAGACACTGAACGGCCTCTGAGCCTAACATTGTCCTGTGCGTGGCTTGAAGTTACAGGTTCCCAGCCAGAGACTGGTGCTTCGGATACTGTCACTGGACATCAGAGCCCAGGGTGTGGGGCAACCTGAGAGGGATCTCTCTCTCTCTCTCTCTCTCTCTCTCTCTCTCTCTCTCTCTCTCTCTGTCTCTCTCTCTCTGTCTCTCTCTCTCTCTCTCTCTCTCTCTCTCTCTCTCTCTCTCCTCTCTCTCTCTCTTCCTCCTTCCTGCCTGTTCCTGGGCCAGTCAGGCTTTGTCCCCGGCCTGAGGCAGGTTGCATTCTGGGCTCCCTGACCTGGGCTTATGCCTGCAGGGCTGGCTGTACAAAGAGAAGCCCCGAGGCAGGTGGGGTAGTGCACACTTGTCATCCAGTACTTGTGAAGCTGAGGCTGGAGATTGCCAAAGCATGGGTTACATAGTAAGTTCCAGGACAGCCAGGGCTACACAGCCAGATGCTGTCAGAAACAGACAGATAGACAGATACATACATAGACAGAGATACCATGCCTCTTAGCTGTTGCCACCCAAGGCACTAAGCAGCCACTTACATACTCTCTCCGTGGCTTTGCTGTTTATTTCTGGGCATTTTGCACACACCAGGTGCACACACCAAGTCTTTGAGGTCTGGATCCCTTCTCTCAACACAGGCTGTGAGGTGCAGCACACACTTTCTCCTCCTGTGTGTGGAGGCTACCTTTGCTTACCTGTCTACCTGTGAGAACACACTGGCTGTGTTCCTTCTTGGGTGGTTATTATGATTATTTTAAATTGTATTTGTGCGTGTGTGTGTTTGCCTGCATGTCTGAATTGCACTATGCGCATGCGGTACCCACAGAGACGAAAGAAGGTGTCTGCACACCTGGAATTAAGTGATAGGTGGTTGTGAACCATCTAACGTGGGTACTGGGAACCAAATCCAGTCTTCTGCACGAGGGGCAAGAGATAGCTGAGCCATCTCTCTAGCTCCCTTGGGTTATTATGAAAGTGGCCCCAGTGAACACTGGGATTGTAGTGTGGACAGATGTCATTTTCCCTGGGTGCATGCTTGGATCAGTGTGCTGGACAGCATGGAAATTCTGTGTTGCTCTTTGAGGGACTCAGCTCTTTGCAGACTGAGCTGCTTACCATTTTGTTTCCAGCTCTGGAACACAAGGCTCTGACTTTTCCTAATCAACTCCAACTGACCCTATAGCTCACGTCTGAAAAAGCCTTTCCTCCCGATGCATAGGCAATGCAGGACCTAACCTTGGGCCATTGCCGCCTCCCTCCCGCCAGCATGACTCCATCTGGCCGCGCTTCTTGCAGATGAGAAGTAGCCTGTGCCTGTGCAAGGTTCCTGCATGCTGTAGCAGCCATGTTCCTGTACCCGCAACCTTCCCAAAGCTCTTCACCTTTTAGTCCCCAGCACTGAGAGTGTGCAGAGTGCTTCCCCTCTCTGACAGGAGACAGGGCATCTCAGGCCAGCTGCTGGAAAGGAATAAAGCCAAGTCAACTGAAGCCTACCCGGAAGCTCAGCCCTTCTTCCTGCCTCAGGCAGCCCCAGAGAGCATTTAACTCCATCGGCAGAAAAGGCCAGGCCAGGCGCTTATTTTCTCCCTCTCTGCCAGAACAGCCCTGTGTCTGTCACAGCCAAGCAAATTTATATTAGCAGTGAAACTGACAGAACACAGGGCCCTGGTGCTTTCACAGCCGCCCTCCCCGCTTTCAATGATGCGCATATTACAAAAGCGGAAACCGCACGAGGCTCCTGCCTTCCCCAGCTGCAGAAACCACACAGGACTGGGTGTGGAGACTGCGGTGCCAGAGGCCACTGGGGTGTATGATGTCCATCAATTTTAGATCGATGTGCAGCCAGAGGGAATGATCAGAGACCCATGCACTCTACCAGTGGGGACTAGTTCTAGAACCAGAATTGATACCACAACCACGATGTTGAAATTGGTAACATCTAGTTGCAGGGCGTCTGTCTCCACGTGACGTCTGGTGGAGGGACCTTTCTGGCCACCACCACTTCCGTTTCTCCCCAGTCCCAGCTCTGCCAGCCCTGGTCTTCACCCCTCTGCTGCCTGTCTCTGTGGCTTGTTCTTCTGGGATAGTCTATAAAAGGCATCTTGCAGGCATGACCTTCAGAATCCTTCTTTCCACTCAGTCCTGTCCCCGTGGGATTCATCTAAACAGCCTGCCTATCTATGGCTCCTTTCAACGCTTGCCGTTTTCCGTGGTGGGATTGTTAGTTGTTGAAGGGCACCTGGTTCCTGTTTGGAGACATGACACCTGAAGCTGCCGGGAACATTTTTGTTTAAGTTTTGAGTGAACGTGTTTTCGTGTCTCTGGGATAAATGCCCAGGAGTCCAATTGCTGGGGAATGTTGTTGTGGGTTTGTTTTACAAAAAGCTGCCAGCCTGCTTTTCAGAGCGGTTATAGCCTTCATCGTCTCACCAGCAGGATACGAGTTATGCAATTTCTCTCACCCTTGACAGCCTTCGGTTTGGTCTTTATTTTTCATTTTATTTGCCTGTTGTGATAGCTCACTGTGGGTTTAATTTGTGCTTCCCTATTGGCTGGTGACACTGGACATCTTTTCATGGGTCTATTTACCATCTGCCTAACCCCTTTGGAAAAATGTCTGCTCATGCCTCTTGCTTATTATATAATTGCATTGCTTTTTAATTTGGGTTTTGAGAATTCTTTATGTATTATAGATACTTGTCCTTTGTCACATTTGTGATTTGTCGGGCTGGGAAGATGACTTAGCTGATAGAATGCTTGCTGTGCAAGGTGAGGGCCCGAGTTCCAGTCCCTTTGCAAAACATCAGGTAGAATGGCCCACGTTTGTCATGCTAGTCCTGGGAATGCAGCGACAAGAGGATCCCTGGGACTTGCTGGCCAGCCATCTAGCTGAGTCGGTGAACTCAACTTCAGGGAGAGACCCTGAATAAATAAGATGGAGAGTGAGTAGGGAAGACAGATGTCAACCTCTGGCCTGTGTGTGTGTGTGTGAGAGAGAGAGAGAGAGAGAGAGAGAGAGAGAGAGAGAGAGAGAGAGAGAGAGAACAGTATTTTTATTCTCTCTAGCTTGTCTTCATCTAAATTGATGGATCTAAAAGCTGTGACCTAGGTCCTGAAGATTTCTCTTAGTTTTCTTTTTCTTACATTTTATACTTAATATGGTCACTGTTGTGCCCGTGGGTACAACATTAATTATGACAAATACTATGCTTCCTGCTTCAAACTGCAGGCTCTCTCTGTGTCTCTGTCTATCTCTCTTTGCCTATTGTCCAGAGGTTGATGTCAAGTGCCCCCCCTTAGTGATTCTCTACCTGACTTTTTTGAGGCAGGGTCTCTCACTGAACCTGGAACTCACTGGTTTGTCAAGACTAGTTGTCTAGTTGTCCAGCAAGCTCCAGGAGTCCTCCCATTTCTGCCTCCCTAGCCATGAATTATAGGTGTTTACAGCCACGTCTGACCTTTTATGTGTCACCAGGGGTCAGACTTGGGTCCTCATGCATTTGAAGAGAGCATTTTATCAACTAAGCCACCTCCCCAGGCCCTCAAAGTGTGTTTGAAGTTTTGTTTGTGAGGCTCAAATTCTGGGTTTTGTTTTGTCCCAATGACATGTGTATCTATCTCTTGGCCTAGCACCGAGACCTGCACCGCTTTGGAGTTGACATGACTTGGGTGATAGGGAATGAAGAAATGGCCGACACGCACAGAGAAAGTTGGGGTTAGGTGGATCACGAGCTCTGATGGAAACACGTCCCAGCCTGGACACTCAGCCCTTTATTATACACAGCTGAGGGAGGAGGGGTTTAGCTAACCTCCGTAGGGGTCTATCAGGGGCAACAGTCTCAGGCTAGAGCCATTCGGGAAGAGAAAGCTGTGGTTGATAATTTCTGTACACACTGTGAACATTGGAACCAGATCAGGCCTTGCTGTTCCTCTGAGCCTACCTGGGGAAGGCCTTGCCATTCCCATAGGTCTGAGGTATTGGGGTCTTTGACATGGCCGTGCTCATATCACAAATGCTCATCCATACAGGGGTACACTTGTTCCCCATAGGCCACGCCCCACTGTCTGGACGACTGTAGCTGTGAGTGCATCTTAATGGAGGAGAAAACGATTCCTCTTGTTCTGCTCCTTTTCAGAATCACGTGAGCTTATGGTTTGTTGTAGCTTTTTAAAAGGTCACTTTCTTTTCCATATACATGTGGCTGTCAACCACACTCAGAACATGTTTGGTCAGGAAGGGTGCTAAGTCTACAGCTAAACTGGGGGTGGAGTATCATGTACCATAGTTGTCCCATTCATGGGCTCACAGTACCTCCATCTAGGTAGTTACTTTTGCTGTATATGTTCACGAGCTCCTGCAAGGACCCTACCTGGTCTGGGCTGGGTGAATGGGTTGAGGCATTGGGGGAGAACAGGTTGGTTTAGGCCAGTTTCCCAAGCTTCCCCTCACAATGCAGAGTATCTGGGAAATTTGTTGCAAACTCTTTCCCTGTAGTCTAGTTAAGCTGACAGGTGAAATTCACTACATGTATTATTTACCTGTCTTGCTGTATCTAAAACCTGGCAGAAGCAGCAGAGGGAAGGGTGTATTTCGACTCACAGTTGGGGTGTGCAGTCTGTCACAGTGAGGGAGGCATGGTAGCAGGAGCGTGAGGCATGTGATCACATTGCACCAGAAGTCCGGAAGCAGAGAGCGATGAACGCTTGTGCTCAAACATGTTTTCTTCTTACTCAATCCACGCTCCAGGACCACTGAGTGCTGTTGTCCACACTTACGGTGGATCTTCCTACCTCAGCTAACACAATCCAGAAAACCCCTTGCAGACATGCCCAGAGATGTGTTTCCGTAATGATTTTAAACACTGCCATATGGACAATCAAGATTAACCATCACATCAAGGCAGCTGGCCCCAGAGTGGACCAGCGATGTTCTCACACTTGTGTGTTTTTCTGGAAGAGTGTGTTGAGGGCTGATGCAGTTTTTTCTTTCGGTAGAATTCACCAGAGAACCCCTCAGGGCCTGATGTCTTCTTTTTCAGAAGGTTGTTACTTACTGAGGTCTTACTAGACACGGGCTTGTTCAGCTTGTCTTTTCCTTGAGTGGGAGTTTGGCTAGCTTGTGTCTTTCAAGCGATGGTTTTGACTCAGCTAGACTGTCAGGTGACAGCCTGCTTATAAGTTTTGTGTGATAGAAACACACACCATGTACACTTTGCCCATCACGTGATTCCTTCATCTGTGTTTTTCACAAGCGTGCTGTTCTCTGCTGTGTGATTAAATGCTACACGTTACCTGTTCACCATGCAGGTTGTTGGCAGGTTTCATATATACAGTATGCACTCATATGCACATGGTATCCACGGGCATTCTTGCTCATCTTCGTGTGGCCCCACGATTTCTGTTGGGTACACACCTCTAAGTAGAGTTGCTGGATTCTGGAGCACGTTGTTGAAGAGTTTTCTGGCATTTCTGTATGTTATTATTATCATTTTTTTTCAGTCTACCAGCAGAACATGAAAGTTTAGGTGTGTCCAACCCATGGCCTGTGGGCCGCAGATAGCTATGAATGTAGTCTAACACAACATCATTAACTTATTTTATCTAAACATTATGAAGGTTTTTGTGATTTTTTTTTTTTTGGTAACTTGATGTGTGGATCTCAAGCCTGAACTTTATAGATGACAATGTGATTCAGAAAAGCTCAAAAGTTAGACACCCCTACAAGGGACGTCCAACCTTCCGTCAGCACTTAGTATTGTCTGCTTAGTTTTAGCCCCTCTGGCCGCTGTGGAGGAATAGCTCTGTGGCCTTGGTTTGTGTTTCCTGGGCTGACAGAGCTGAACACCTTTGTGTGTGAACTGACCACATGCATGTCTTCTGTTGATTAGTGTCTGTTTGGTTTCTTGCCAATTAAAAAATTGAGCTATTTACCCACTTTTCTTATTGACTTGTGGGATCCATTATGTGCTGTAGAGCCCGTGCCTTGGGGTCTATGCTTTGAAATGTCTTTTCATCCATCTCTTGCCCTCTTACTCTTTTGACAAATGAAAGTTCTTAATTTGACTAAAGTCCTGTACATCAATAATTTTGGGGTTATTTTTATGTTTGTATGTATGTATGTATGTACGATGTATGTATGTATTGTGTGTGTGTGTGTGTGTGTGTGTGTGTGTGTGTGTGTGCGTGCCTAGGCTAAGCTATTTAAAGGCTGCGGAACCATTTTATCTTTTATTCTAGTGTTTTCATGTTTTTAATCTCTTGTTCTATTAGGACCCACTTTGAATGGATTTCTGTGAGTGGGCATGAAGAGAGGACAGTCAGTCAACACAGCGCCATTGTATTGGAAAAGATTTCCTCTACTGAGCTGCAGAACATTGTTGTAAAGTTGATGACTTGTGTGTGTATGAGAAAGACTTGCTAGGTGTGCATGCCTCTGTGTGTGTGTGTGTGTGTGTGTGTGTGTGTGTGTGTGTGTGTGAGTGTGTGCATGAGATTCCTCCACAGGCTCATGTGTTTGAACTTAGTCTCAGGAAATGGGACTCTTTTGGAAGGCTGTGGAACCTGTAGGAGGTGGAGCCTCACGGGGAGGCTCACTGTGGAGCCGTGACGCCCAGCCCCGCTTCCCACCTGCACTCTGCTTCCTGACTGCAGATGTGCTGTGGCCAACTGCTTCAAGCTCCAGCCACCACCCTCCCCAGCACGGTGGATGGACAGTGTCTCAGACTATGAGCCCACGTCGGCCCCTCTGCTCTGAAACTGCTTCTTCTCCCATATTCTGTCACAATGACAGGGAAAATAACAAATGCAGTTCATGTGTGAAAGTGTGTGTGTATTCGAGTATGTGTGTGCACATGTATGAGTGTGTGTGTCTGAGTATATGTGTGTGCGTGTGTGCACATGTATGAGTGTGTGTGTATCTGAGCATGTGTGTGCATGTGTGCACATGTATGAGTGTGTGTGTATCTGAGCATGTGTGTGCATGTGTGCACATGTATGAGTGTGTGTGTATCTGAGTATGTGTGTGTATGTGTGTATATATGAGTGTGTGTATCTGAGTGTGTGTACATGTGTGTATTTATGAGTGTGTGTATCTGAGTGTATGTGCATGTGTGCACATGTATGAGTGTGTGTATCTGAGTATGTGTGTGCATGTGTGCACATGTATGAGTGTGTGCATCTGAGAGAGTACGAATGTATGTATGCATGTGTGAAAGTGTGTGTATCTGAGAGTATGAGTGTGTGTGCATGTGTGTATGTGTGCACACGCATGAGTGTCTGTGTGTGCATATATATGTGAGTATATGTATGTGTGTGCATGTATATGCATGTGTATATGTTTGTGTGTTCATATGTGCATATAATTTCTGGCTGGCCCATCTGCTCATCATGACCCCTAACACATTTCCATCTCAGGTAACAGAATCCCAGTCCTGTTTGTATCTTCAGGACCCCAGTGTTCCTGACTCTTTTGCATTTCCATCTGTAATTTAGAATCTGTTAATCTAGTCCCATGAAGCATGTTGTAACATGAAACAGATCAATTTGGAGAGAAAAATATACATTATCCCTTTTTTTTTTGCAGAGCTGGGGACTAGGTTAACCCCTCAACCTCTAAGCTTCGATATGTTTACAACATTAAGTCTTCCCCTCCATGAATGGGGACTGACCTCCACTTGCTCAGGTCCTCAGTTTCCCTCAGCAACGCTCTGTGGCATTGAGTGGAGTGCTCCCACACATTTTTGTAGTGACTTTTTTTCTTAAGTAGTTGGTACCACTTAAATGCTATTTAAAAGACTTCTTGAGTATTTGTTGCTACTACATAGAAAACCAATTAGCTTTTGCTTTGCCTTTGGCCTTTACTCAGCAATCTCAGAGAATTTAAACACTTTGGAATTTCTCCTTTTCTACATATACAATCACATCAACTGAATAATGACAATTGTGTTTCCACGTCTGCATGTTTCTCTTTCTCTTGCCCAGCTCACTGGCTAGATTCTTGGGTATGCAACAGACTGGGGCACCCTCTGGGTCTGCAGTAACTGTCAAGGCCCCAGGGTGCTTCTTAGAGATCCCTAGACAATCTTTGCTTTTCTTGGCCTTGGCCGGGCTTGTCAGGCACCAGTCACACCAAAGCCATCCAGGTGTAGTTTATCATGAAACCACAGGCCACGGTGTGGGGGGAAGTTGGAGGCATCGGTGGAGTGTGGTTTGGGTATTGAGAATAATCTCTCCATATCTCCACACAGCATCAAATGCCTTTTATTACTTTCTTCATAAATGCTCCAAGCACATTCTGTTGTATTTCCTCCAGGAACTATTATATAAATATCTATTCTATTCTCAGCTAGAGCTTTAAATTTTTCATTTCCATCTTTATTTAATTTTGCTTAATATAAAGGAAAGCAATTGCTTTTTGTTGTTGTTTGTTGGTTTTTGAGACAGAGTTTCACTATGTATCCCTGGCTGTCTATGGGGACCAGGCTGACCTTGAACTCAGAGATCTGCCTGTCTCTGCACTCAGAGTGCTTAAAGGGCGTACACTGCCACACTCCTCAAGTAACTGATTTTTGTTTATCAGTTTTGCTTGAAACAACTATGCTGCATTCGTGAAATCTAGTAATTTCCCTGAATGTTTTTTTTTTAAATTGTTTTAGATTTATTTATTTTATTTTAGGCGTACGAGCATTTGTCTGCATGTATGTATGTGCACCATGTCCATGCCTGGTGCCCATGGAGGCCAGATGAGGGTATCAGATGTCCTGGAACTGGAGTTATGGATGGTCGTGAACCATCGTGTGGGTACTGAGAACTGAACCCTGGGCCTCTGCAAAAGCAGCCGGTGCTCTTAACCACTGAGCCATCTCTAGCTCCTGTGGAAAGCCAGTTAAACCACCCACACATTGTGGTGACTCTACAGCGTCTGGCCTGGAAGCCCTGTGCACACTGAGTGGGCGTGGTGAAGAGCTGCTACCTGCGCGCATTTCTGAGCGTGAGAGACGCCTCTGATGCGTCCAGGTTAATCATGGGCCCTTTCCCTTGTAATCCTTTGAAGCTGGCCTCCCTCAGATTCGTCAGGTTCCTCTCTGTATTTACTCTGTAAATGGCTTGATTTTATGATCATACGTGAGTACTGAAAAAAAAAAAGTCACTGGCATTTCTTTGATCTCAGTGAGATGGAATGTTAGTTCTGTTTTCTGAAGAACAACACATTTATTTTTATTCATTTAGCCTCATGGAATATGCTGGGTCCCTGGCCAAGTGCCAATTGGATAAAATATTGTTCAAAGGGTAACCATTTTAATTGTGATTAAGGCCGTTTTATCAATTTTCCCTTCCTCATTATCTTGATATTAGCTAGGAAGCTGCCCAAGGGCTAGAAGATAATCTCCTACATTTGTTCCCCGAACATTTTATAATTTTAAATTTTACACTTAAATCTGTGATCTTTTCGGTGAGTTAATTTTGGGGGGCAAAGATGTGAACTTAAGATCAAAGTCAGACCTTTAAAAATTTATGTATGCTTTTTTTATCTTGTGTGTATGTGTATGTGCACACATGCCATAGCGTGTGTGTGTGTTTGTGTGTGTGTGTGTGTGTGTGTGTATGTGTGTGTGCACATGCCATAGCATGTGTATGCAGGTCAGAAGACACCTTTTGTGAGTTGGGTCTCTGGCCCATGGGTGTCCAGCCCTGAAGCATCCTTTATGAGCAGCATCCCTCTTCTATGGAGTAGTGCTTCTGTACTCCTTACCTGTCAGCTGGGCATGATGGTTTGGTGGGCCCCCTTCCGGCTCTGGCCATCAATCTGTGTCACTCTTTGACTCTGCATTTTATCCTTCAAAGTGGTTTTACCTGTGACAGGACCCAGGTTCTGCCTTTCCATTACCTGTGTTCTTCCACATGCATTGTGAAATAAACCTGTCTGACTCACCAAACCTGCCCAGAGTGCTGGAGAGATAGCTCAGCGGTTAAGAGCACTTGTGTCCCAGAGACTCAGGCTTGATTCCAAACACCACGTGATGACTCTCAACTGCCCGCAGCTCCAGCTCTGTATGAACCCTTTACATTTTTTGTTAAGTTCATGCCTAAGTATCTTTCCTGTTTGTAAATGGAATTGTGTGTGTGACTTAGATGTTCACGTATGTTTTCATGTGTGTTGATTTTGTATGACTTTTCTGGCCGTGTTTAAGTTTAGACTCTTACAAATTCCTCTTGGTTTCCTATAAAGACAATAATTTTCCATTTCCATCTTTTTTTTTCTTTTTTTTCTTGATCATGGCCTCCTAGAACTTCCTGTATTGTGTTAAGTAACAGTGCTATGCTCCCAGTCTTAACACCTTTTCATATCTTTATTTAATTAGTTTATTTTCGAGACAGATCTGCCTATGCAGCTAAGCCTGGTTTGGAATTCATGATTCTCCACCTGTTCACTCAACTCACCTTCCAAAACCACCAGTTCTCCTCTTGTCTGTGTCTGTTCTCCTTTTGTGCTCAATCTTGAATTATCTCACCCTCCTAAACTAATATATTGTCAACTTGAGTATACATATATTCCTATTCTCAAATTGCTCATCAATGCCGCCTCTCTTCTTGATTATCTTGATCAGAATTACTTAAAGGCCACATGATATAACTTGGATAGGAAATATGCAGCAACCCCCCCCCCCCCCCCCCAAGGAGGTAAGACATCGTTTTCTGTGTTTATGCCTGTAAACATCCATCTCCTCCTCTTTCCTCCCCAACCCTTCCTGACTCCGCCGGAGCGAGCAGCTTCCTCCCACCACATTTCTACTCATTGTGCATGGGCCCAGAAGCTACAGAGCCCAGTGATCGTGGACTGAAACCTCGGAAGACATGAGCAACCATAGATCTTCTCTTCTGTTGAGCTGTTTACCTCAGGTGTCTTGTCACACCGACAAAAACCTAAGATACTACATCTGATGACTTTAATATCTGGAGTTCCCACAGGCCTCTTTCTATTGTTCATTTCATTTCCTCTTGATCTGTCTCGCAGGTTGACTGGTAATATTTGACTCAGTGCCAGACCTTGTGGACGACAATGTGTCAAGGCTCTGGCTGGGGCTGTGCTCCTAAAGGAAGTGCTGTTTTCAAACCTCTTTCAGAAGTTTACAGCGACAGCGGATGGATTCCATGCAGTGAAGGGCTCTCGTCCTCCAAAGCTGGTCTGTGATCCGAAGACCCAACTGTGGCTGGCTCCCTCTTTAGTCCTAGGTGTCTTCTTCAGGATTTCCCTGGAGCATTCCTGGATGCACTCTGAACTCTCCTTGTACCCACCCCTCCCTCCCTCTCTTCCTGTTTCTTTCATTTCTTTCTCCTGTGAAGTATATACATGTGTGCAAGTTCATATGGCCAGAGGGCTGAGTGTCTTCCTCAGTTGCTCATTTATTTCTGTTTATTCTTTTTCAAGATTTATTTTCATTTTGTATACTTACCATTTTTTTTGCTTGCACGTATGCATACACATCATCGTGTGCAGTGCAATGATAACATGCTAGAAGAAGTAGCAGAAACCCATAGACTGGTTACAGACCGTCCTGAGCCACCATGTGGAACCTGGGTCCTCAGCAAGAGCAGCAAGTGCTCTCAGCCACTGAGCCATCTCTCTACACCCCCCACTTTTGAGACAGTGTTTATCACTAAACACGGAGCTTACCAATTCAGAGAGATGAGGTAGGCAGGGAGCTGCAGGACTCTGCTGTTTCCAACCTCACAGCACTGGGATCGCAGTCCTACACCACCACGCCTTGCTTTAATATGGGTGTTGGGTATCTGAACTCAAGTCTCCATACTTGTTTGACAATTACTTTATTTACTGAGCCATCTTCCCAGCTCTCCATTTTTTATTTTCTCACATTGTTGAGAGTGTTCAGCCTCTCGCTGCTGCTTCTGTCCTACTCTTTTCTTGAGCTGTGTGTCACAGTGGCCAACCGCCTCGAGGAGGAAGGCCAGCAGACAGCCAGCTCACGCTCCACACTTCCTTCTTGCCAGAGTTGTGGGCCCTCCAGCCCTGACTTCTTTGCCAGCTCCTGGAAGAAGCCCACAGCTGTTTCTGGGCTGTGAATGTCAGCTGGGCACGATACTGCATGGAGTTTTGCATTTTGTGGTCATGTTTCTCCTCCTGGGATGGATGGAGAGCTACAGCTAATGCTCCAGGCTTTAGGCAAGAGTCTGGCTGTTGGCTTTCCTCAAACACTTGGAGAGAGTGTAGAGAGAAGCCAACAGAGGCTTGCCTGAGTGCATCCTTTAGCTTATTAATGCTGTCAATAGCATTAGTTTCCCGTTTTAAGCCGGCCTTGTGTTTCAAGAGTGAACATGGACATGAGGTGTTGGCTCTTTCCATGTTGCTAGAGTTGGTCGATTGGCTGAGTGAGATTGGTCACGCCTTTCATTTCTTGTTCTGTCTTTGTCAGGGTGGACGTCAGGCTCCACTGCCCTTTCCAGTGAGCTCTGGAGTGTCCTTCACTGTCTGATCTCTGATGTGTTAGGCAGGTCTTCCAGTTCTATTTATGTTGCCGTGACAAGCTCCATGAACAAAAGCAATTTAGGGGAGGAAAAGATTTATTTGGCTTACAATTCCAGGCACAATCCATCATTGAGGGAAGGAATTGAAGACTGGAACCTGAAGGCAGACCTACCAGCTCTTTCATACAGCCTTCCACTCAACAGGAACTGACTCACAGCCAAGGAAGCACAGCAGAAACCACAGAGGAACACTTCTTGATGGCTTGCTAACAGCATTGTACTTAGCTAGCATTTTTATACAGCTCAGCACCACACCTGCCTAGGGAATGGTGCTTCCCACAGTGGGCTAGGCCCTCCTGTATTAGTTAACAATTAAGATAACCCCCCACAGAGAGGTCCACAGGCCAGTATGATCTAGGCAGTCCCTAAATTGAGACTCTCCTTCTTAGGTGACTCTAGGATGTGTTAAATTGACAACTAGGACAGTAAGGTTTTCTAGAGGAACAGAACTAATGGGATGTAAATATCTATAGCTACTTCTCTATAATAAATAATAAATTTACTTTTTAAAAATAGAGATTTTTACAGCTGGGTGTGGTGGCTCACATATTTAATCCCAACACTCAAGAGGCAGAAGCAGGTGGATCTCTGATTGGAGGCCAGCCTGGTCTACATAGTGAGTTTCAGAACAGCTAGAGCTACATAGTGAGACCCTGTCTTGAAACAAAAACAAAAACAAAAAAGGGAATTTATGAGAATGCCTCTTACAGTATGGTCTAGATAGTCCAAGAATGGCCAACTGCACTCAGGATAGGTCCACAATCAGGTAGCTGCTCAGTTCCTGAAGGTGAGTGCCTCAACTGTCCTTGAAGACCCGCTCTCCCTAGAGAGTCACTGATATTGAAGCCTTCATTGGAAGGCCAAAGAAGCTGGAGACATCAGCAGAGGATGGTGGTGGTGGCTGCGGCAGAAGCAGCAGCAGTGGTGACGTTGATACACTTGGGAAGAAGTGATGGTGGACAGGCAGGCAACACTGCCTTTTCCTTGGGTCTCTATATCTGGGTTGCTCCTTGGAAGGTGTCACCACTTTGAAGGTAAGCTTTCCCTTCTCAGTTAATCTCTGAAAGCATCATCACAAACATGCCCATAGGTGTGTCTCCTAGGTGACTCCAATTCCTGTCAAGTTGACAGATCTAACCAATGCAGCCTTTGGTTAGACTTTCACAATTCTAACTATCCTTTGTTAAATGTTTAATGGATGAAATTTTCTGAGGCTAGTGTTTCATTGGACAGAAGGTTTTAGATTACGACCTCAATTTAGGACGATTCATATTTTCTATTATTGTGTTGGGAGGCATTTTTCTAGGAATTTGTCAATTCATTTAAAAATTCAAATATATGAAATAAAACTTCTATGTATTTATACCATATTCTCCTATTGACCATTAATTTATGGATACATATGGAAATATGTTTACTTTCTAATTTGGGGGGATTTAATTAATTAATTATTTTTTGAGACAGGGTTTCTCATTGTAGTTTTGGTGCCTGTCCTGGATCTCTCTCTGTAGACCAGGCTGGCCTCGAACTCACAGAGACCCACTTGGCTCTGCCTCCCGAGTGCTGGGATTAAAGGTGTGTGCCACCACTGCCCGGCCATAATTGATTTATTTGTACTAGCAGTGTGCATTAATAATGATAATATAACATGTGTATTGCAGTTGTGCAGGTGCCTCAGAAGCCAGAAGAGAGGAATTCCCTGGACCTGGAGTTACAGGTGGTTGTGAGCCATCTGAAGTGGGTGCTGGGAACCTCAGTCAGGGCCTCTGCAAGTCTAGTCCTTGGGGGATGTTTTTGAGACAAGGTTTAACACCACGTGGAACCCAAAATGTAGCTGAGGCTGGCCTTGAGTTTGTGTCAATTCTCCTGCCAATGCCGCCCAACTTGTCTCTAACACTTTATTTTGTTATGTTTCTTTTTACTTGTGACTACTATTTTCAAATGTGGCGATTCAGTTTCTCCCCTGTGAATGGCTGAGGTTTGTCTGTGTTCTCTGGTGTGTTTTGGTCCTCATTTTTTATTGTTTATTTTCATGGCTTTGCATTAGCTTCTCTCTTGCATATTTTTAGATAAGTTCACACATTTTCAGCTTTTCCAAAATAATTGTTTAGCACTTTAAATTTCCTTGTATACACATTGTTTTAGCTTCACTTCTCAAGTTTTGACACATAGTATTCTCTTTTTAAAAATATTTTTATTCATTCATTTTTATTTGTGTGTATGTGTGTGTGTGTTTGTATGTATGTGTAGCCCATGTGTGCAGTGCCTGTGGATTCCAGAAGGAAGTATTGGATCCCCTGGAATTGTGTTCCCAACTCTTGTGAGCTTCCATGTGACTATGGGAGTTGAACCTGGGTCTTTGGGAAGAGCAGCCAGTGCTCATAACCAGTGTCTTTCCAGCCCCAGCATTCAGTGCGCAGTATTCTTTACTGCCATCTAAGGTAAGTCAATTCCAGTTTCTGCTGCGAGGCTTGAACCTGGGTCGGGGATGTTTTTCTTGATCTCCCAGCAGTGTCTTTCTAGTTCTCCCTCTGTGCTCTCAGGACCTGACCTGGAATCGCCAAGGCTCACAGAGTCCTGGAGACATGTTTTAGCCCAGCATGCAATCCATTTTAGAAACATTGTCTTTTGCACTGTAGGGAGTGTGTGCACTTATTAACTGTGCTACTCAAATTTCCCCATGTCCCTGCTGATCTAGAGATGCCCTCAATCTGTCACGGTAGTGTAGCCATTTTGCCTGGGTGTGACATGACTGTGACTGTCTTGAAGCTGAGTGGCGGTGGTGACTTACAGAAGACCTGGGTCATAGCCATGACAATGAAATAAGCAGAATGATAGGTTGACAGCCAGGTCTGTGGCTACAGTGATGAGGCTTCGCTGTGGAACTGTGAATAATCTAAATAAAGTCACTGGCTCACCTGGTTGGACTTGGGTGGAGCCCTTTCTTTGGACTGTTGCTGCCCTCTCTCTGGGATGAATAGAATTTATGTCTCTCCAGGAAATGTCCTGCTACAGTCAAGTCCAAGAAGTGTATTTTTCCTTTTAAAAAAATCTGTCCGTTTTCTTTCTGTGGGGACTTATAGCCATTGTGGTGGCCACAGGCTTATGTATCCGAACTCTTGGTCCACAGTGGGTGGTGCTGATTGGTGAGGTCATGGGGAAGTCCAGCCTTCCTGGAGGAAGTACATCACTGGGGGCCGCCTCTGAGATGTCATGGCCTTGTCCCACTGCCAGATCTCTCTCAGTTTCATGTTGTGGTTGAAGATGTGATCTCTCATGCTCGCCCCCTTGCTGGCATGCCTTCCCATCATGATGGACTCTCCCTCTGAAACTGTAAACCCAAATAAACTCTTTCTTCCTTAAGGTCACGGTGTTTAATCCCAGCAACATAAAAATAACTACAAGTTGAGAATTGCTGAAGCCCTGTGTGAAGGAGTTCATTTTGGTTCCAGTAAAGCTTTGTTCTGGAAGATCTGTTTGATCCGATGTGACAGCTGCCACTCAGGCTTTTCTTTGATTAGAAGTCACCCACCATTCTCTCCCCTGCCTCTTTACTCCTGCTTGTCTAAATCTTTGTTTTAGAAAATATCTCCTTAAAAAAAGGGGTGATGGTACCTGGAGAGATGGCTTAGAGGTTAAGAGCACCGACTGCTCTTCCAGAGGTCCCGAGTTCAACAGCAACCACATGGTGACTCACAACGATCTGTAATGAGATCTGGTGCCCTTTTCTGGCCTGCATGCATAATAAATAAATAAATGAATGAATAAATAAATAAATGAATAAATAAATAAATAAATCTTAAAAAAGTCTCTCTTATAAGTAGCTGGTGGGGCTGCAGAGACAGCTAAGAACATTGCTGCTCTTGCTGAGGACCCCAAAACCTACGTGGTGACTCACAGCCAATGCCCTCTTCTGGCCTCCATGGGCACCAGGCACACATGTGGTACACAGACATACATTCAAGCAAAACATCCCTGCACATAAAATGAATAAATACATACATACGTAGACCAAATCCAGTCCCATTGACAATAAAGACAATCACAATAATAACACATTGTCTTAGTTACTGTTCTATTGCTGTGACAAAACATCATGGCCAAGGCTACTTATACAAGAGAGCATTTAATTTGAGGCTCACAGTTCTGGAGGGGTAGAATCCATGGACATCATGATGGGGGAGCATGGCATCTGGCAGGCAGGCAGGCACTGGGGCAGAGGATGAGAGCTCCCATCTAATCCATAAGCATGAACCTGAGAGAAAGAGACATCAGAAATGGTATGTGCTTTCGAACCCTCAAAGCCCATCCCCAGTGACACACCTCCTCCAACAAAGCCACTCCTCCTCATCCTTCCCAAATAGTTCCATGAACTGGTGTCCAAGTATTCAAACATGTGAGTCTCTGGGGCTCATTCTCTTTCAAACCATGACTTTTCCCCCATAGAGTCAGGCATCCTTTTCAATAGACTGTTTAGGTGATGCATATAATTACTGGCACTGTGGATTTTTTTTAAAATGATGCTTCCTTGCTCCACTCTTTCTCCAGGTCTTGTTTTTAGTGTTCTGGGTTTCTCATGGACCTGGGCATTAACCCCTTGTTGGATAGTTTGTGAATATTCTGCACCAACCTTCAGTTGTCTCTTCACTCACCTGATGGCGTCATTTGCTATGCAGAAGCATCACCGTTGGGTCTAACTCACTTTATCTATTTTTGCTTCTGTTGTCTGTTTTTTTCCTTTTTGAATTTTATTTTATTTTTTGAGACAGGGTTTCTCTGTGTAGTTTTGGTGCCTGCCCTGGATCTCGCTCTGTAGGCTAGGCTAGCCTCGAACTCACAGAGATCTGCCTGCCTCTACCTCCTGAGTGCTGGGATTAAAGATGTGCGCCACTGCTGCCTGGCGAATTTTAAAATTTTTATTTGCATGCGTGTGTGTGTGTGTATGTGTCTGTGTGAGTGTATGCCATGTGTGTGTGGGTTCCAGTGGAGGTCAGGGGAGGGTGTCAGATGCCCTGGAGCTGAATTACAGGTGGTCGTGAGCTGCCCAGTGTGGATGCTGGGAACTGAACCTGGATCCTCTGTAAGAGCAGCACAAACTCTTAACTGCTCAGTGTTCTGGGTCTTATTAAAATAAACAAACCTTTAGGTTCCTGCCTGGAGTTCCTGCCCTGACTTCCCTGAGCGATGGACTGTAATATGGAGCTGTAAGATGAAATAACTCTTTTATTTTCTGACTTGCTTTTCGTCATGGAGTTTTGTCACAGCAATAGAAACCCTAACAAAGACACAGACACATAATTAAAACAAATTTCCCCCCCCACAACAACAACAAAAAACTCTTGCCCAAACTCGTGCCTGGCATTGTGTTTCTTCTTTCTCTGTTCTTGCCCGCCCTTTATTTCTCTTGGCTTGAGTTTTCTCAGCACATTCTCACTCCCGTCCAAGCTCTGGGTATTTATGATCTGTATTCTGTTCTTCTGGCATTTATTCAGTTTAGACATTTTAACACACCTAACTCTTGGAGACTGAGCCAGCCAGGGTCTGCAGCGGCCTCTGGAGCAGTCACATGGCTCTCTTGTTCTGTCTTCCAGCCTTCATTTCGCCAGCACTGGTCCAGCTCCAGAAGACCACTGCCATTGCTGCTGTCCTTGAGCGCTTGAGACCCTACCCCAGCTGCCTCCTCCAGAGCACTTTCCTGCTGTTCAGCTCCTTCTAGGATGGGAGAGGAAGACCATGGAGGGAAGTCAGAGTTGAACGACACCCCATTTTTTCTCTGAGCACTTTGGGTCTCATCCTGTGACCCCCAAGCAGGATAAGGAGGGCCTGCTGATTTCCCAGCTCACAGAGCTTGGTGCCTGCAGGCTGACTCCACATGAACTTCCTCGTGTTCCAGCAAGGCCTTGGCTGCATGAGGCGTGGCTCAGGGTGACTCCAGCCCCGTGGATGCTGACCTGAGCGACCTTCACACTGCCGGGAGCCTCTGCTGCCTGTACCTGCCTTCCCTTTCCCAAGCCTCACTAAAAAGGGCTTCTGATCGTAGACGCCACAGAAGCACCTCTCAAGGCTGTGAGAGCCTTTGCCCTGAAATGTGACAGGCCTCTGTCACCCAGTTTAAGGGAAACATCTGGTTGGATAGGACAGACCAGCTGCCTGTGGCGTCCCCCAGAGCAGCCATTTGTCCTCTTCTCCGCCTCGCCTGAGTCCGTTCTCTCTGCACCTCGCCTGAGTCCGTTCTCTCTGCCCTGTCACTGCCTCTCAAACACGGGCACGGGCACACGGCACTCTCACCTGTGTGAGTTACAGCTCACCTGTTTGCACTGCTTCCAACAACGTCTACGTGAGACTGTCTTGGGCAGACCCGAGGCTCAGTTGATTTCAGCCTCAGGCCAGTGGGGAGATGTTCCAGCGGTCTCTGGCAAGGAGGGTTCTGGGATCTCATTCTTTAGGGTCCCTGCTGGGTTCCTCTGCACTACCTCATTCTTGGGTGGTGATCCATCACGGACACTTCCCTCCTTTAGTGTGCCTTCTCCAAAGGTAGTCCTGCTTTCAAGGTGGGAACAGTAGGGCCGCTGTATGAAGTGGCACTTGGAAAGCATCTATTCATCATTTATCTACCCAATTTCCCATCCATCTATCAATCCATCCATCCATATATCATCCATTCACCATCTACCTGTCATTAAGTCAACCATTATATTTATTTATTTATTTACTTATTTAATGTGCATTGGTGTTTTGCCATGGGTGTCTTGTACCATGGAACTAGAGTTACAGACAGTTGTAAGCTGCCATGTGGGTGCTGGGAATTGAACTCAGGTCCTCTGGAAGAGTAGTCAGTGCTCTTAACGGCTCAGCCATCTCTCCAGCCCCCTAATTCAACCGTTATTAATCCAACCAGTTTTCTATCCATCCATCTTCCCATATATCCATGTTTCCTTCCATCCATTCATCCACCCAACCATCCAGTATTCTGTCCACAACCCATCCTTTCCTTTCACACAGCACCCATCACTATCTACCTGCCTTCATCTATCCATTATCTGCCTGCCATGTATTTGTCATCCATCCATCCATGCATCCATCCATCCATGCATCCATCCATCCATGCATCCATCCATCCATCCATGCATCCATGCATGCATGCATGCATCCATCCACCCGTCTACTTGTGTTCATTAATTCATCATTCATCCACCATTCTTCTGTCGTCCACCACCCAGCACCCATTTTAATTCATTCATCCATCCTTCTTTCCATCTGCCTTAGGACACAGCTTGCCATCTTCATGGGGTTTGAAGTGTGTGCGTGATTAGGAGGTCAGACAAAGAAGAAATTCAGCAGCGACAGGAAAATTGGAAGGAGTGAGCCTGGATGTGGTAGGCAAAGGCCTGCATTGATGAAGAGTAAGTGACTCCTCAAGGTCTCCCACCGCCCACTCAACCAGGTATGAGCTATCTGTGGCCTGGGGATTTCAACAATGTGCAATAGCAGAGCTACTATCATCTTTTCTTTTGAGATTTTAAACGTAGTTTTAAATTTTAAGATTTATTTTTGTGTATAAGTGTTTTTGCCTGCATGTATTTATGTTTACCACAGATGGTTGTGATCCACTCTGTAGGTGCTAGGAACCAAACCTGGGTCCTCTGCAAGAACAGCAAGTGCTCTTAACTACTGAGCCACCAGCCTGTACAATGGGCTTTGAGTAAATTCATGTGAGAGATGGCAGGACCAATCCCCTCGTTTCAGCTCAGGCCTGAAACCCAGTAATGGAGCCCATGTCTGGGCATGTGCACCTTTGGGAGGGGTAGGAACAGGCTGTGACTTTGGGTAAAGAGGAGCCGATGGTCCAGCTCTCAATTCTTGACCTGTGCTGTGTGTGGGGAGCAGCTACAACTGACTTCACAACAACATCATCAAAAAGGGGAACCACCCCGCTCCCCAGTTGAAAGTGCAGTGCTGAGCTTTGGAAGACAAGGGTGTCCCTCCCGCACATAGCCTGGACCCCTGCGTCTACCTGCTGCTCTGAGATGCCTCCCCAGTGCTCTGACAGACTTACTCTGAGCCTGGAGTTGGAGAGCATGCGTGCCGGCTGTCTCCAGGTGATGGCTTCTAGCCAGGGGGAACAGTGCTGGGTAGCTACACTGTGTGTGTGTGTGTGTGTGTGTGTGTGTGTGTGTGTGTGTTCTAGAGAAGAGATGTGCATACAGGGTAATTTTAATTCCTCTCACCCTCAAGTATCCATGCTCTGAAAATTTAGGAAGTATAATTAAAAATTTTTTTTTTAAGTGTATATATGGAGGGCTAGAGAGATGGCTCGGTGGTTAAGAGCACTAACTGCTCTTCCAGAGAACCCAGCACCTACATGGCAGCTCACAACTGTCTGTAATTACAGTTCCAGGGGATCCAACACCCATGGCAAAACACCAATGCACATAAAATAAAAATAAGTAAATTAAAATGTATGTGTGAGTGTATGTCACATGTGTGTGAGTGCCTGTGGCGGCCAGAAGTGGGTATCAGAACCCTTGGAACTGGAGTGACAGGGGGTTAGCAGCTTCTCCGTGTGGGCACTGGAAGCCGAACTTGAGTTCTCTAAAGAGCAGCAAATACTCAACCACCTGAACCGTCTATCCAAGCCTGGAAATGAAATATCATCAGAAGTAGTCACGGGGGCTCTTTCACTGTGTTCCACAACATCCTCAGCTTCCACATGCTTACAGCCTGCCTGTTGGAGGATGCTAAGGTTGAGCATTCTTCCTGGCCACAAGCCACGCTTGCTGAGGTCTCCTTGGCTGGTCACCAGGGCTCCATTGGGGCTGACCGTTAATGGACTTCCTCAGGCCCTTCATGGAAGAGGCTTCTGGGTTTCTACTCCGATGCTGCTGATATGGACATCACAGCTTTGTCAATCAGCTCCGAAGGTCACATGATCCTTTCCACTGTTTTCACATCTGTGGAGGACAGTGAATGCAGTGACAAAGGGTCCTCGGTGGGCACCCACTCAGCTGCTGGCCAGGCATGCCCTCGGCCCAGGCATCTCCAGACCCTGTGGGCTTCCCACATTGTGCTCAGGTAACCCTCAGGGAGGCCTGGGCCGGGCACACCTTGCATTTCTGTTCACTGAAGTTTGAGGTGGGAACCTGTGTGCCGAATAGGCTTGTTTGTTTTCACAGGTGGGAGAGTGCTGGTCGGGTTGGCGCTGTTCTCAGTAAGTACCAATCACATAGCACCAAGCAATCAGCCACCTCATGGCGGAAAACAATCAATCTTTCATGAGGCTCTCACACCCGCCCTCGAATGACAAACACTTTAATTCCAAATTAAATACAGCAACACAGCTCTGATGAGGCCGTTGTTCCAAAGCACCATCATTTTCCATCTCTTTTGGAGTCGATTAAATTAGTCCTAATTAGAGGGAAGTAAACAGCTCTGGAGGACATGCCTTTGCTGCCGAGGTTGGCTGTTGCCTGAGACTGGGACCTATTTGTGCACCCTCGGTCCTGAGCTCCCTGAATCTGTCTGTGAACTGTGGCCTCAGGTCTTGGGTAGTCCCGGCAGTCAGAGCAGGGATGGATGACCCCTGTACCCCTCCTTATTCTAACTGCGCATTTCACATGGAAAAGAGGACGGTGTAGTGTTAGTGCTGGATCCAGCTGAGGACGAGTCTGACCGCAGGCATCTATTTCTTCCGGGTCACAGAACAAAACAGTGGAATAAGCAAATGCTTGCCTGAGGCCTCAGTCTCACTCTGTAGATGGACTGTCGCGCGCCACGCGGCTGCCAGAGGGTGCAGCCTGGTGGGTAAGGGCACCACCGTGGAAAGAAGCAGCTCCCGTCTCTGTCCTGTACACCCAAGCCAGGCATGGCAAGACACCTTCCAGCTGCTTGGAGAGCTGCTGCCAGACAGTCCTGATGTTTGTGAATTGGATGTCGGATTTGGGACTCGCGGCTCCCCAGGTGGTGCCTGTATGACAGTTTCCACCTTGTAGACTGAGTGTGTATACATGTGGCCCTGTCTGTATCCCCATTGTGCCATCCTTGTGCTCTTTGCTTGGCAAGGGTGAGGTTCTTGGAATGGGGCCCTGGTGTTCCCCTTTTGACAAGGCTGAGGCATTGGTAGAGTTCAGCCTGATGCTTTTCCTTCCAGGAAGCCAACCTGGGACCTTCCATCTACCTAAGAGAGGGGTTCTGCCTTTAGTGCTGATCTGTTTCCCACCTCTGTATCTTCACCACTGAAGCAGCTGGTTTCAGTGTCTCTCACTTGTTCTTGGTGTTGTATGTTTCAATCCCATACTGGGTGTCAGGCACAGAGAGCATGGCCCAATGGGGAGCGCTGACCTTAACGCTTATGAACAAATTGTGTGTGTGTGTGTGTGTGTGTGTGTGTGTGTGTGTGTGTGTGTATACTAGATCACATGTCACATGTGTGTGCATTTATATTTTGAATCTTCCTATATGGCATTCAACGAGGGTTGCAGACTCGAGACCCGCCCCCTTCCAAGGAACTCTGTGGGAAGATGGGAAGTCTGTGGGCATGTCCTCCATTACAGACCCAGAGCTCTGGGAACCAGAAGCTGCATTACTCCTGCCTGAGGTCTCTTGGGGTATGGAAGAGTTCGAGCCCGGCTTTGCTGTTCTGTTTGTCCTGCTGCCAAGTGTCTGATGCTGTCTTTTGGCAATAAAACAGTCAAAACCCAGCTGAGTGAGCTGAGTATCAAGCAGTTGTAAACAAATCCTAAGTGGATGGTCTGGGTGAGTTCTAACGCCTCCCCTCCTTGCCCATCAACCTCACACACAGCTCTTCAGGGTAAGCGAAGGAAGCACTACATTTGGGCCTCGCTGTATTTTGTTATCTGTTTGCTCGCCTCTAAAACTCCAGTGAATAGACCAGATGCTGTTTCTATGGCAACCTCCTCTCCTCCAGCCGTGGATGCTCAGAAAGCGAGTATTCAGCATAATCTTCCCAGGGTCTCCCGGCTCCAGGGGGCTGCTTAGCAGAATGGGAGCTGTGGCGGGTGGCCCGGCCTGTGCCTGCCATGGTCACCTCCCTTCCAGGGCCTCAGGAGTCAGGCTTTGGTGATGCTACTTCGCTTCCTGAGTGAGTGACAGACTTGAAGACCAATGATGGGGGAGAGGCCTGAGAATGAGCTGCAAATCGATTGGTCCTCCTTCAAGGACCAATTAGTCCTCAAAACTTTATGGCGGGGACTGTGACTAGTCACCTTTGCTATGCAGAGGGACAAAGGGACATGGTTCAGTGAGGGGCTGAGTTAGAACTGAATTCAGCATATGGCTCTTAGAGTGCCTGCTCTGCCCTCTACGTGGGGCAACCCGGGGCCCCAGCTCCTGTTGCTCCTCAGGGGTCACTCCACCAGGCTGTGTCCCCCAGCTTCTTGAGGCCCAGACAGGGCCAAACTATGGACTCTGAGGAAGAGGCCTGCAGGAGGCCTGATCTGATCACAGTTCTCACAGGCCTGCTGAGTCGTCTGGTGCTTGTGTCCAGCTGCCCACCAACAGAGTTTTTGGACAGCTTTTGCAGACTGCTCACCAACATGTCATCACACCGACAGCAGGCAGTCTGGCCTGGCCATCAGGTCTACCTGGTCCTTCTTGAACTTAAATTGGCCCAGGTTCAATTCAGTTTGAAACTCAGCATTCATTGGCTACATTCAAAGACTCCCAAGCCAGGAGTGACTGATCTCTGACAACAAGCATTGGTGATCTAGAATCTTCGAACCAACAGGGGAATTTTTCCTGAACAGCAGGGCTCTGCTGCATTAGTCTAGACGATTCTGTTGGACAGCCCTAGCTCAGATGTTCAGGGCATGGTTCGTAGACCTACTGTGAGAACAGACTGCAGTTAGAGGCAGCCCTCTTCCAGGTGTATGACTCCAGCTCTGTGCCAGCCTCATCTGTGACCTGGCAGTGGCCGAGCCTACTGGACATACCTGTGAGGCTCTATCCAGATCATCATTTCCATCACTGTCTTTCCAGTCCTGTGGAAATAGAGGCCCAGAGATGTCAAAGGACTTGCTCTAGACTCACAGCTACCACCAGCAGTTGAGACTGTGTGCACCTAAGACTCATGTGGTCTGACCATGCTGCCAGAGCGCAGCGCATGATGGTTCACGTGGCCCAGAGTCTTATACATCAAGCCGGAGTCTTGCTTGCTGCTACTGACTCCTTTTTCCTGCCCTGTGGTTGCTTCCTGTAGACAAAGCCAAGGGTGACGTTAGATACAAGCCCCACCATGCCTTGAAGAATCCCAGGAGTCCCTTGGGAGTCCTCTGGGCTCCCAGTACCTTTCCATAAGGACCATTGTGCTGTTGGTAGTCCTTAGCCTGAGAGACAGGTTCACAGGAGAGTTCGCAGGAAACACCCATGAGATGGTGAACCCGTGTTGGGGAACAGACGTTCCTCCTCAATATCTTACCAGTTGTGATCCTTGACCCTGGAAGTATTCTTCTGTCATTTGCACAAGGAAGAGATACCCTCAGCTGTCACTTAAGGGCACAGCTTTTCTGGACTTCCAAGGCCCCGGCTCTGTGTGTGTCTTAGGGAGGTGACTCTGAGTGTTCTGGATACCTCTATCTCAGAGGAAGGGACTGGATGCCACCCTGGCTTCGTCATCTGTCACCTCCCCATGTCCGTCACTTGCATGCTTCTTAGCACATACACTATGGCCGCCACAGTAAGTCTCAAGCTGTCCTTGCCTTCTCTGCTGGCTCACCTTCCTGACCCTCAGCATCCTTGTCTGTGAAGTGGGTGCTGACACTGCACCAGCCTTGACTGGTTGTCAGGGTTACCCGGGCTTCTTCCACTGGCCCCTCCCTTCCTTCAAACACAGGATGCATGGAGACTACAAGGACTGGGCAATGGTCTTTTTTTTTTTTTTTTTTTTTTTTTTTAGACAGGGTTTCTCTGTGTAGTTTTGGTGCCTGTCCTGGATCTCACTCTGTAGACCAGGCTGGCCTTGAACTCATAGAGATCTGCCTGGCTCTGCCTCCCGAGTGCTGGAATTAAAGGCGTGCACCACTGCCACCCAGCTTGGCAATGGTCTTTTTGAAGATGTCCTTCCCATGTGCTGGCTACTAGAAGACATTTTGAGTTCCCCATAAAGGTTCTGTGTTGGTGGGCCTGGTCCCCAGCTGGTGGTGTGACAGAGAGGTAACTGGGTCACTAGAGCACTAACTCAGTGGATGGGTTGATCCTTAGGTGGGTTCATAGGTGGGTGGGCTTTTGAAAGACGGGACTTTGTTGGAAGTAGGCCACTGGAGGTGTATCTTTGAAGGGTGTATCTTGTCCCCACATCCCCTTCCTGTCTCTGTTTCTGGTCCCCCATGAAGTGTTCCTTATCATGGGCTCAGGAGGAACAGAGCCAGGTGACCATGGCTGGACCCTGAGATGAGCCTTTCCTCCTTTGGGTTGATTTTCTTTTTCTTTTTTAGAGATATTTATTTTATGTATATGTACTCTATCTGTATATATGCCTGCATGCCAGAAGAGGGCATCAGATCCCACTATAGATGGTTGTGAGCCACCATGTGGTTACTGGGAATTGAACTCGGGACCTCTGGAAGAGCAGCCAGTGCTCTTAACCCCTGAGCCATCTCTCCAGCCCCTTGACCTGATTTTCTAAAGTGTTTATCACAGTGACAGTGACTAACACAGGCTCCCTTCTTCCAGGACGTTCCCAAGTTTTGGCAGATGGCCAGAAGTTCTCAGGTTGCCATTGGCAGTGTTAACTTGTGTCTGCAGAATCCAACTGGCCTGGCAGGGGTCTCTTACATCTGTTCTGATGAGTTTGGCCCACAGGGGTCACCTGTGGCGGTTCAGATGGATTTGGCCCACAGGGGTCACCTGTGGCGGTTCTGGTCGGTTATGCTCATGGCTTCAATAAGTGGTTTCCGAGGTGCTAGTTCTCAAAATAAATGCCCAGGTCTGAGTTAAAAAACAGCCAAGAAAGAGAGGCCTGGCCCAGTGACTCCAGAGTGTTGTAGAGTGTGGTCCTTCCAGCGAAACAGCCGCCATCCTCACCGGGCTCAAGCTGCCGCTCTTGTGAGGGACTATTACAAGTTGGCCCGTTGACAGCTGGTGTTCTCTGTGAGGAGGGGTTTGGGGTCAGTGGACCCTCACTTAAGATTTCAGTGTCTCTCTCCTGCACCTACTAGCCATTTGTGGGCCATTCTGCCCTAACTGCATGTAGCCCTGGGGAGGTACCAGGAGGTGCTAGATGTATAGGCTGAGGAAGGATAACTGAAGGAGAATTCTGTCCATGTGGCTGTGGGGAAGCTGGGTGAAGACTTCCCAGTGTGGCATCCTTTCTCCACCCCCATCTCCCAGGCATGTCCACCTTCCTGGAGGTTGTCCTGGCTTTCCTACTGCTCCTGGTGGTAAGGGACCAGGCTCCTAGTTCTCCTCTGTGCCTGACACACGATGGGGCTCCGAGGCTGTGGCTGTACACACACTCTGGCAGACATCAATACTAATGGTAGAACTATGCAGGAAGGAAGAAGCTGTTGAGATGTATGCAACCACAGCCTGTCTCGTGATGAAAACAGTCTCTCCTTCTACCCTGGCCAAGAGTCACAGTGGAATCTGAGCATCGATTTTTGATGTTATTTCTCAGTGGCTAACGTGGCAAAGAGAGGGCCTTTCACCCCAGTAATGGGAAATACAATTTTTAGGCCAATAGCACAAGTGCAAAGCCCTCTTTGAAGTCATCAAAAGCCACGAGAGCTTTTGTACCCCACAGAACCTTGTCCTGTTGACACTCAGTGGCTGAGCACAGAGCATCTGTGCTGGCAGTGGGGGAGGAGTGGTGAGCGCAGGGGGGAGGAGTGGTGAGCGCAGGGGGGGGGAGGAGTGGTGAGCGCAGGGGGGGGAGGAGTGGTGAGCACAGGGGGGAGGAGTGGTGAGCGCAGGGGGGAGGTGTGGTGAGCAGGGGGGGAAGGAGTGGTGAGCGCAGGGGGGGAGGTGTGGTGAGCACGGGGGGGGGAGGAGTGGTGAGCGCAGGGGGGGGAGGAGTGGTGAGCACAGGGGGGAGGAGTGGTGAGTGCAGGGGGGAGGAGTGGTGAGCGCAGGGGGGAGGTGTGGTGAGCAGGGGGGAGGAGTGGTGAGCGCAGGGGGGAGGTGTGGTGAGCAGGGGGGGAGGAGTGGTGAGCGCAGGGGGAGGTGTGGTGAGCGGGGGGGGGAGGAGTGGTGAGCGCAGGGGGGAGGTGTGGTGAGCACGGGGGGGGGAGGAGTGGTGAGCGCAGGGGGGGAGGAGTGGTGAGCGCAGGGGGGAGGAGTGGTGAGTGCAGGGGGGAGGAGTGGTGAGCGCAGGGGGGAGGTGTGGTGAGCAGGGGGGAGGAGTGGTGAGCGCAGGGGGGAGGTGTGGTGAGTGCAGGGGGGGAGGAGTGGTGAGCGCAGGGGGAGGTGTGGTGAGCGGGGGGGGAGGAGTGGTGAGCGCAGGGGGGAGGTGTGGTGAGCACGGGGGGGGGGAGGAGTGGTGAGCGCAGGGGGGGAGGAGTGGTGAGCGCAGGGGGGGAGGAGTGGTGAGCGCAGGGGGGAGGAGTGGTGAGTGCAGGGGGGAGGAGTGGTGAGCGCAGGGGGGAGGTGTGGTGAGCAGGGGGGAGGAGTGGTGAGCGCAGGGGGGAGGTGTGGTGAGCGCAGGGGGGGAGGAGTGGTGAGCACGGGGGGGGGAGGAGTGGTGAGCGCAGGGGGGAGGAGTAGTGAGCGCAGGGGGGGAGGAGTGGTGAGCACAGGGGGGGAGGAGTGGTGAGCGCAGGGGGGAGGTGTGGTGAGCACGGGGGGGGGAGGAGTGGTGAGCGCAGGGGGGGGAGGAGTGGTGAGCGCAGGGGGAGGAGTGGTGAGTGCAGGGGGGAGTGGTGAGCACAGGGGTGGAGGAGTGGTGAGCACAGGGGGGGAGGAGTGGTGAGCGCAGGGGGGAGGAGTGGTGAGCGCAGGGGGGAGTGGTGAGCACAGGGGTGGAGGAGTGGTGAGCACAGGGGGGAGGAGTGGTGAGCACAGGGGGGAGGAGTGGTGAGCGCAGGGGGGGAGGAGTGGTGAGCGCAGGGGAGGAGTGGTGAGTGCAGGGGGGGAGGAGTGGTGAGCGCAGGGGAGGAGTGGTGAGCGCAGGCTTCCCCATCCACTCTCCAGCAGCCTCAATACTCCAAAGGGAAGAGAGCCAGGTCAGGCCTGTGGAGCCAGGGGCTGGCCCGGCATCAGTATCCACATCTGGATGTGAGCTAAGGCGACCTTCAGTGGGCGACAAGGTGCCGCCCAGCTGCAGGAATTGATTATTTCCCTGAGGCCGAACGGATGCCACCTCGGCTTCTGCGTGTGTCCTGCCAGTGAAGAGCTTCTGCCAGAGGCTTACTGGTGGTCATTTAGGGTCAGTCAGTAGTGCGGCCAGACGCGTAAGACAGTGTTGTCTGGCATGCTAGGGGGAAGGTCTTGCTTTGCTTGCCTGTGTGGGGCGAACCCTGCTGTGACAAAGGTCTCCTTGCCGTGGAAGATATGATGTCTCTTACCAGGTCCTTGGCTGATATTTTTTGTCTCCTGATCTCATAACTGTAACTTTGCTGGAAATATCATGTCTGCTGGGCAGGGAGAGCAACCAGCACAGGGTCAGTCCAACACTGGATTGAGTTCTGGCTTCCAACAACCTCCTTTCCCAGCATTCTTGTGCCTCTGTTTCCCTATCTGTGAAATGGGCCCATTCTGGGGACACTTCCTATAGCACTACTGGTTGATGTCTTTAAGGCTGTTGTTGGGGTCACACTGAGGTCCCTGCCAGCTGGTCCCCTAGCATCACGGGAGAGACCTTCAGCTGTCCTTCCAGGCCCACACTATGGAGCTGAGTGATCTTTTCAGCATCTCTTTAAAAATTTAAGCTGTGTGATATAGCCCTGCTGGCGGGCATAGGGCTCAGGCCGCAGCACAGGCTTTCAAAGCTTAATTGTCATATTTTGTTGGGAGAACATTGACCCTGAGAGAAGCCAAAGCTTTTAAGATATTAGCACAGTGAATGAGCTTGGCCAGGCCTTGTGCAGGTCTGCTCAGGGGAGAAGACAGTACACTTCTTGAGTCTCCTGGCTGGGCACTCTGTGTGGCTGTGGGTGACCTCGTGAACACTGCTATCAACCTATAACTTAAGGCCATGGCAATCCAAGGGGCCAAATAGACCCTCTAAGTGGGAGGGGGGGGGGAGCCAGCAAGAACGGCAGTTGGCCTGCGGTAACGTCCAGGATTCTTTTGGTCTGATGGTATGGGGTCAGTCCTGATGACACTTGGCTGACCCAGGAGCCACCTTACACAGTGGGGCAGGGTTGCTCTCCAAAGGGGAAGAACCAATCCACAGGAAGGTTCTCGCTGTGTCCTGGGTTCCTCAAGACAAGATCCATGTGCCAAGGTGGGCTGACCGATGACTTGGCATCTAGTCCTCCTCGCCTTGGTCTCCACTGGCATATCCTGGGAGAGATGACATCATCTGTCTGCAACTGAAGTCTACCTTGTCAACCGTCCACTGCAATGTGGGTCCCAGAACGGCTTAAAGCCTAAGGACAGGTGCTGGGGTGTGGGTAGGAGTGTCTCACCCTGGCAGGCTGCTTGGACCCCAGTCTAGCTGTTTCCTAGGTAAAATGGGGATGGGGATGACAGCCTCTGGTGAAATCCTCACCAAGAATAAGAGGACGGTTGCAAAGAAACTGCTTAGGTATTAGGATGACAGGATGCATGGAGACAGGCCGGTTGGTCCACAGAAGGCAACCTAAGTGCTACTGAAGCTGAGACCTCCACTCGTGAGCCATCTGAACCTCTCGAATCAGAGCCATGATGATGGCATCCACAGCCACTTCGAGCCCTGCTGCGACAGATCCACTCAAGTGGGATTGTTTAAGAAAGGGCTCTGGGTCAAGGTTGACTTTTCCTTAGCAGATAATTTCCCCAGACACTACCAAGTCACTCTGCTAGTGTGTTCACTGAGATAAGAGCAAAAATAGCTCGAAATGAAACGTCTCCCAGAGCACTTGGGAATGCCCAATGGAGCTGTGTATCACTTGTGTGCTAATTTCAATTCTTCATTAATTAAGAAACAAGGCGGAGCTGAGGGGAACCCTTCAGGAGCAGTAGGTACTACAGTGTAAGACTGACTCCCAGCCTGGGGCTCTCAGCTGCACAGAGCAGAGTTCTCTGAACACCCCCTGAACCTGAGAACAGAAGCTGCTGCCGAGCCAGGAGCTGGGGCTAGCCTGTCTTCTTCAGGGCCCTGCCGTTAATAAGATGGTTGGTTTGGTCTGTAAGCGGATTGTACAGCTAACTAATGTGCCTGTACCTTGCAATTATTCATGGCCTATGATTGCTCTGCCTGAGTTTTCAATACATTATTCATATGCTGAAGACACTTTTCCGGAGCTTAGAGCAGGGAGGAAAAGGCAAGCCCATGGCCAAGGCTACGTAAGAATTTCCTCAGCAGGGAGTGGGTGATTTAGTCTGCCATACAGGCTGGGCAGTGGAGACAGGTAGGAGAGCTGACGGAGTCTGTGGGAAGCCTCCTGCAACTTGGGGCCCAATCTAGTCTTTTGGAAGAGGGGCTCTTCCTCATCCTCCTGGACTCTGCGCTGCTCTCCCAGACCGAGTACCTCTTCATAAGCAAGGGTGGCTTCCCACCCAGAACAATTCTCAACAGAGGAAACCAAGGCCCAAATCAGGAGAAACTACAATTAGATTCAGGAGGCATGCACAACTGTGAATCCTGCCAGGCCTTGGAGAGGCCAGCGCTGGGTGACCTCTGATGCCTGGAGACCTCCCTTGCCCTGGAGTCGCCCTCCCTGAGGCAAGCGCAGGAATGGAGGGGTCAGCATATGCATTCTGGAAGGCCTTATAATCCCATGACCATAAAGAGATCAAGATGGGTAAAAAATACCCTGAAGAGCCGTATAATGAGGAAGGAAGCTTTGAACAGGACCTGTGCTGAGCGGTCAAGACGCTCGTTTTGGAAGGCTTTCTGGAAGTGGGAGGTACGCTGCTCGCCCTCTGTGATAAAAGCTGCCGAGTCCCCAGGCGGTTACCTTGGGTCTGGGCTGTAAATACCCATGCCTGTTGTTGGCATTCATTCTTGTAAAACCTCAGTCTCAGAAGGACAGCAGCTGCTGCCACCGCTCTGTAAGGATGTGAGCAATGATATTAGGGATGAAAAAGCTGTGACTCGACTGGGGAGGACGGGGTGTGTGGGGAGCAGAACACACAGAATACTGAAGCCTTGTGGAAGCTCCAGAGCCCCACTGAAGAGTCATGGGAGCTGCCATGTTGCACTCCATCAAGACATCTTAATCGGGACGCATTTTTCCTCCACAGGTGAATGAGCTGGGTGGCGGGCAGAAAATGAGCATAATGCCTTACAGCAAGAAGTGTGCATGTGGCCTGTGTGACTGTATGAGCCCTGTGTGTATGTATGTCCTGGGTACATGATGTGTGTTTGTGTCAATACTGTATGCATGTATGGAAGGTATGTGCATGAGGGTATGTATATTCAGGGGCATGTATATACTGTGTGTGTGTGGGTACATGTGTTGCTTGCTTGCATGTGTGCATAGAAATGCACTCTGGTGCACACAGAAATACATGAATGTGCTATGCACCATGTGCAAATACATGCCTAAACACATGTGCATGACATGCATGTATGTGCACCATGTGTGCATGTGTGTGGCACATGCGCCTATGTGCAGATGTACATGTGAGTTCATGGATGGGTACAGGATATGCATGCCTGTATGTGTGATGGGTACATGTGTGTGCATACCAGTGTGTGTGTGTGATGGATATATATGTATACATGCCTGTGTGTGTGAGATGGATGCACATATGTGCATGCCTCTGTGTGTGTGTGGTATGTGCATATGTGTGCACTCATGTATATGTGCTGAAAAGATAGTGGAGGCAGGTCTGTGTCTTCAGTCTACTGGTCTTGGGCACTCCCATTGGGTACCACAGATACTATGGCTTCAAGTTTCTAACCTATTGCTTGCTGGTCAGAGGCTGTCATTCACAGGTGAGCTTCCCCTGCGCCCCACCCCCACCCCAGTGCACCACGTGCCCAGGGAGGACCCCCCTGCACAGGCCCTCTCTGGGGTACTGTGTCTCTGGCAGGAGTGCCCTTGAGACCCACTCCTTCTCCCTGGTCTACTGAAGGGGTCCTGACTATGGCACTTCCGATGTTTTGAGTTGCATAATCCACCACCGGGGGCTGACCTGAGCATTGTAAGGTGTTTCCTGGTGCTCTTGGCCTCCACCCTCTACAGCCAGAAGCAGTGTCGCAGCCCCAAATTCCTCCAGATGGAGCAAGTGTCGCTGAGGCTTAACTTCCCCTAGCTGAACCCTCATCACTGAACCCTCGCCTTCGCCAACCCCAGGCCCTGGACACAGGGCTGTATCAGGCTATAGCAGAGCTAGGTCTGTCTTCAGTGAGACAGAGACATTCAGGCCATCAAGGTGTCTGGTTCTGTACTGGGGCACCATCTTCTGTGTGTATGTACACGTTCATATTTTGCTCAGGTGTGTGAGCTCACACTGTGTGTGCGTGCGTGCGTGCGTGCGTGCGTGTGTGTGTGTGTGTGTGTGTGTGTGTGTGTGTGCAGGCTAGAGGACATCTTTGAGTGCTGTTCCTCGGGTGCCAGCCATCTTGGCACTTACCAAGTAGACTAGACTGGGTGGGCAGCAAGCCTCCCTGGCACTGAGATACAAGTGCATCACTCATCTGGCTTTCTTATGTGGGTTCTAGGGATCACACTCAGGTCCTCACGCCTGCCAGGCAAATTCTTTACTGACTGAGCCATCTTCTTAGCCCCTGGGGCAACACATTTGAGGCCCCAGGTCACTAGGTGATGGAAAGCAGGTCAGGCCAACCTTTGAGGCTGAGGGTAGTAGGAGGCGAGACCTACCCGTCATTCACCGTATCCTCCATGTTCCGAGGGCCTGTCTTTTCCCACAGCCTTTGGTCCAGAGACCAATCTTACCCTCCAAGCTACTCTTCCATCCGTTTCTCTTGCTCCGGATCTCCTCAGGTCTTTGCTGCTCTCCTATGGGCCCATCTTCTGCCATGGGAAGACTCAAGCCTGGGCCTCATCTCCTGTGGGCCCTCAAGTCCTAGCCACAGGAACTCCATCTATTTCCTGGGTCTCTGGGGTCCTCCAGGAGCCCATATATCTGTAGTACACACCTGACCTTCATGCTATCTTTGTTCCCATTGAACCCCCAATAACTGTGTCTTGGAAGAGCCTATGGCTTCTGGTGAAGCATAGACATGGCCTTCAATATTCTTCAATCCCTGTGCAGTCAGGCAACTAGCTGCCTACTAGGTAGTCAGTGACCTCTCATCAGGGTTCCTGCCAGATGGTGTCTCCCCAACGATGGTTTGGGGAAGTGCTCAGGTCTGTCCACACAGGGAGGAAGACACAGTCAGTCATACATGGGGTTCTGTGGTCCCCACACTGGATTTATTGGTAGGAGTGTCCAGACAATGTGAGGTGGGCATCAGTGTAGCACCCCTCAGTGTGTGGGAGGATTGGGATGGGAGTGTCCAAACTCTCACTGTGGGATCAGGTGACTCATGCTGTGTGTCACTGTGGCTCTGCAGCCGATATAACCACTGTCTCTTTCAGCAGCACCAGCCAGAGCTGAGCTTCCCTGAGAACTCATCTTGCCCCTTCACAGCGTGGCAGGCTGACCCTGTGGCCTCCTCAGACAGTGGATGCTGAGGCAATGTTAACTGGAGCCACAGGATCACTGTGAGGGGCCTAGCATAGGCCAGGTGTTGAGGCAACTCCACGGAGAAACGCAGACCCCCAGTCTCCACAACTCGTCTCTGCGCTAATTTCCCCTGGAGCTCGGCGAGTTGAGCAAAGACGTCGGTAGTTAATTCAATAATTAAAAACAAACATGGCTTTATTTGAGAAGATCCTGTTCTTCCTGGCTGCCAAGCTGGGATTCAGGCTGTTGGCGGGCTGTACTGCTCGGTGCCAGCCGGGCACTTGCTTCAAGTGAAATGTTTATTTCAGGGAAACAGCCGCTGGGGTCTTGTCAGAATGAAGAGGGAATGGGGAGACAGCCTTGGGGCCTGAGCCTGAAATCATTCATGTTATGTCTCCACTGGTGAGACCTCCTCTACTTGTCTGCTACTAGGATCCCCAAGGCAGGTAGGGCCAGTGGTTCTGACCCCAGAAGGGGGACCCCAGCTATGTCACTTAAGCACCCCACAGATGCCCAGCTGAGCTCCAGGTAGCTTCCTCAGAGCAAGCTAAATCTCATCGAGTCATGTGGGGCCCTGGCCCACCCACTCACAGCTCTGAGCACCTGCCCTCTATGACTGCACTCACTGACACTGGCTAAGTCGATCACAGGAAGAGCTAGGAGGAGGTGGGCTGCATTCTGAACACATACAAGACAGATCCCTGAAGAGCTCAAGTCCTCAAGGAGTAGGTAAGGGAGCACCCAAAGTCAAATCCATTTTCTTGAATTAGACCTGAATTATGTCAGGTCTGCTCGCACAGTTATCATCTGATGCCCGGGTGGGCAATCTGCCAACTGTTTAATTAACCGTCATGGGCGTTGTGGAGGGCAGGGCTGAGCCGTGGGGCAGGTGGTGAGGAAGGAAATGGCAGCCAGTCCTGACGTCATGGACACAGAGCCTGCAAACTGCAGGATCCAGGATGTGAATAATTCCCATGCCTCCACAGCCTGTCGACGTCTCCTGTGGGAAGCGGGTGAGGCTTGAGGAATCTCAAAGGGTTCGACCCCAGAGCCTGCTTTCTGTGAAGCTCCAGGCAGAGGCCACCTCCTTGGTTCTACAGTGCAGCTTTGCAGAGTCAGAGTATGGGGACAAGGATAGGGTGGTTTTCACCTGTGCAAGCAAAATGTCAGTCCTTCGATTCCTGAAGGTAAAGCCAGTGGGGTGTAGCAGACAAGGCACAGAACAGAGCCAGGGGCCTGGGTTTTAGGTCACTCTCACTGTGGCTGGGGGAACCTCTGCTTCTGTGTCCACAAACTGGGTCCTGGGGCTCTTCTGATGATGGGGCTGGGACAGGGGAGGCCCTGCAAGGTGCTGTCGAGGGTCTTCCTGCTTGTCTGAGCCTACAGGATCAGGGTGGTTGTCGTCTTCATGCTGGGAAGCATTCCTTGCATCTTGCCTGCCCTGCAAGCTGGGTGGGACTGGGCATGAGCCGGTGAGCCCCTTGCTCACACTGGCCTGGTCTGCAGCAGCCATGTAGATTTTGTGGTGTGTGTGTGTGTGTGTGTGTGTGTGTGTGTGTGTGTGTGTGCGCGCGCGCATGCTCTTGTTCAGTTCTTAACGTGACGGTGTTTATCTCCACTGCACACAAGCTCTTTAAGGGGTTAGTGGGGGCAGGACCGGTGGGGGAGGGGAAATGGTGCTCTGAAGGCTGAAATACAGACAGGCAGCCAAACCTGAAGTTGAGCGTCTCATTCAGGCTGGCCAGCACCTTCAGAGGGAAGGAGAGGGTGGCGGCCAGCTCCTGTGAGAGTGAGGAATCTACCCAGAAGGGGCTCCCAGGAGGAGGCTGGGATGAAGGAGTGCCAGAGGAAGAAGGTTCCTGGAACTGAATCAAAGGCTTGAGTTTCCCAGGGTGGCTGCACTCAGGGTGGCTGTGGCCCCTGGCCCCTGCCTTCAGCTGGACTGCCTGGAGGCGCTGTTTCCAGGCCAGGAAGCTCTTCCTTCTCACTCTCGAAGGCTTGACACCAAGTGCCTCAGTCTACACTACCCTGGGCACTGCCTCCTCTCTAAGGGTGAGCCTTCCTCACGTGGGTGATGGGATTGGAGATGTGAGCATGAGTTTGTACTTAGATATGTGCATATACCCACATGCTTTTATGAGTGTGCACACCCAAGTGTCCTTCATGCTGGTGCATGTATGCTTGCAGATGTGTGTGCTGTGTGCAGGTGTGCACACATGCAGGTACACGTGTGCAAACATGTACATGTACAGGCTAGTGTGTGTGTGTGTGTATGTGTGCTTGCATGTACACAGGCATGTGTAATGAGAGGAAGTCAAATTCTCAGGAAAGCAGTTATAGCTTGTGGCCATGCTCTATGAAAGTACCAGTCTTCTCACGCCCCCCTCTAGCAGGGGGACTTGTAGAGCAAGGGAGGGTGACCAAGAGGAACCACCTGAGGTCTGTCCACGGTGTTCTCATGCCTCTCTGTCATGGGTGAGAGGTGATAGGGAGGACAGTTAGAGCTTCCCAAGGCCCACCTAGTGAACAATTAGCCAAGACAAGCCTGTGTGATGGGGTCTCACCTTGTCATTTCTGGTCTTTTGATAGATGGACAAGGAAGAGTCATTTGGTAATTGGCACATTGGTGTGTCTTGCAGCCAAGTGGGGGACTTATTTCAGGGATAGGCGAGTCCTGTGAGAGCTCTTTGTGTACACCTGCATGCTCTGGTCTCCTCCATAGAGAACTTTGCTGGAGACACATGAGGATGAAGCTGGGATTCTGTCATCAGCATGAGCATCTCAGTGTGGCCCTGTGCTGGCTCATCTTCCATGCATGCACTGCACGTGTGCGGAGCCCGGTCTGGCACCCCCATAGAGAATGGCCAGAGGAGGCCCTGGATCTGCTGGCTGCAGGGAGTGCTGCTGAGGGCGACAGCCTTGTAATGGTGGCAATAGCATGCCTTGACCAAGTGCCAGACTTAGGCTGGCTGAGCATGGCACTCCTCTGTACCGCCTAGGGAGGTGCTTTACAGCCCACACGGGGCTGCCCAGACGGGCCAGTGCAGTAAGCAGCCAGAAGGCTGGAGGCACAAAGTGACAGAAAGTGCTCTCTTTTGGTATCTGAGATCCTGGTGACATGAGCCACTCCCTGCCAAGGCTCCAGAGGAGGGCCTTTTGGTTTGGTCCAGCTGTATACCTTGGCTGGTGGCCACATTGCTTTACACTCAGACGCAACTTTTTCAGATTTCTTCACTGTTCACCCTCCACCCCCACCCCAATGCAGCCCTCCACTCCCACCCCTATGTACCTTGACTGAGTATCTCCCAGAGGGACCTGTGATGATGCACCCACTCACTCAGCCCAATCCAGCCTGTGTGGCTCCCCCCAGGACCACTGGCTGCTTCCTAGTCCTTTGCACACTGACTTCGGCTCTTTATGGGATATGATGCACCATCACCTATTTGTGGGGGGCGGGACTGCATGCAGGCTGCCCAGCACCACAACTCTACCTCAGGATGCCCCATCCATGGGGTTGAGGATGATAGCTGTTAGGTCTCAGACTGTCCCAAATATTGAGAAATGAGCTAAAACTGGAGTATAGGAAAATTTTTGGCAGTTAGATAAAAGCCAGCATTCCTCAGGAACTTGTGAAGCCGGTTTCCATCTGCCACAAGGAATCATTTCCCTTCCCTCGGGCAGAAGGGGCATAGGCTATCTGTGGTTGCATGTGAAAGCCTGTGCTGGCCTCCAGGCTCCCTCAGTATCACAAGCACCTGTTATACAGTTCAAAGTCCACACTAGCATCCTGGACCTTCTCATCTCCTCCTGTACCCCAAACTCCCTCCAGCTCCCGGATTTCCCTCCCCTCAGCTACTCACGATTCTCATAACTCGGCTGTTCTCGCTGTATCTCTTGCTATCTTTTGGTTCTCTCTATATTTCTTGCTACCTTTGTATCCCTACTATTCTCTCTTGCTCTCCAGCTTCTGTAGCCCTGGCCATGTCCAGTCTCCTCTCTCCGCTCTGGACTCTTCCCAATGCCTCTGGCTGTTCTCTCTCTCATATCTACAATAAAAACCTTAACTATATCACAGAGCAGTCATATCGGCAGTTTCTTTATTGTACCCCTTCACATATAGTAGCAGCTGTGCTGGGTACTCAGAGGATTGAACAAGACATGACTGCCATTGTCCATGAGCAGAAGAGCTGGTTTAGGGTGAAGGAGGCTTCCTGGGCTCTCAGGGATGCTACAAGGAAAGCATAGCTTCTCTTGTAGGTGGCAGCTTATGCTAAACTCACAGGACACCCTCTGCAGGGTGGCTGCTTAGGAGGAGGGACTGCTAAGACGAAGGTCATTTGCAGTGTCCTCACAATCTGTCTAGCCCCTCAGGGCCTCTAAGGACCCCTCTTTGTCTCAGCTTCTCTATGCTCCCCCTGGGCCCACTGTAGGACTGAGCAGGCCAGAGATCCCTTGCCGGGGGGGGGGGGGCGGGATTATTTTCATGGAGGGCCCCAGTGGGCAGCACCTAGGAAATCAAAGCCCAGAAGGAGGAGGTGCCATTCCATTCAGGAAAACCAGCTCCTGAGATGTGGCTGCTGATGGCCTCATTGAGCAGGGACCTGTGATGTCCCTGGGAGCCTGGCTTCTCCCAGAGGGCTCAGCAGAAGAGGGTCATTTGCCTCCAAATGCTCAATGGTTTTGTGTCCTGATTGGTTTTTTTTTTTTTTTTTTTCAACTTGACACAAGCTAGAGTCATCTGAGAAGAGGGAACTACAGCTGAGAAATGCTTCTATAGTATAAGGTTGGCCTGTGGGTAAGCCTAGGGTGCATCTTCTTAATTAGTGACTGATGGGGGAGGGATTAGCCCCTTGTGGGTGGTGCCACCCCCTGGGCAGGTGATCTTGGTATATAAGAAACCAGGCTGAGTAAGCCATGAGGAACAAGCCAGTAAGCAGCACCTCTCCATGGCTCTTGCTTCAGTTTCTGCCTCCAGGTTCCTGCCTTGACTTCCTTTAGCAATGGAATGTGACCCGAAAGTTGTAAGTGGAAATAAACCCATTCTTCCCTAACTTTCCTTTGGTCATGGTGGTTTGGTTGTTTTATTTTTTGTTTGTTTGTTTCAAGACAGGGTTTCTCTGTGTAACAGCCCTAGCTGTCCTGGATCTCGCTCTCTAGACCAGGCTGGCCTCAAACTCACAGAGATCTACCTGCCTCTGCTCCCAAGTGCTAGGATTAAAAGCATGTGCCACCACACCTGGCTTGGTCATGGTGTTTTATCATGGCAATAGAACCCCTAACTAATACACTTTGCCTGGAATGTCCTTCTTGGGTGCACAGTACATCCCACAGGCCTGCTGGGAAGAAAAGCCTTCAACCAAGGAGAGACAGCAGCTGGCTGACAGGCACCTGGCTGCTCTTTTGCCCAGCAGGCATCTCTAAAGTTCCCTGGTACCTGGGACTGGCTTCTCTCCCCACCTTTGAGAACACTTTCTCGCCCTTGCCTCCCCCATTTATATTTCACAGAGTCACACTGCCCAGTGCATTCCCAGTCCCCCGAGTCCTTGGCTCCCGATCCACTTTTAGGGAAGGCCAAGCCCAGTTTCATCAAGTGGCGGTTGCTCTATAACTGTCCCTTCCCCAGGAGGTCCATCGAACCACGGCGACTGCAGAAGCCCTGTAAGCAAGGTGCCAGGGGAGGACTCTGGAAGCCAGCTTCTCCAGTGGGGCCTTTGAGACCCAAATCCAGAGGCGTGGGTCACACAGGTGTGTGGAGGGCACTCTGAAGGATGCTGGGTACAGGCTGTGGGAGCCCTGTGAGGAGTCTACAAGGAATGGAAGCTTAGAGAAACTTCTGTGTGCAGGTGAGAGGAGGCTGGGAAGGGTGCAGAGCTGTAGGAGGGGGTGGAGAAGAGGCAAGGGGGGAGCTGGGAGCGGGAGGGGAAAGCAGAGCAGAGAGACAGACAGACAGACAGACAGACAGATACAGAGACAGAGAAACAGACACTTTGGCCCCGGTGAAGGCCAGGGAGACCCCTCCAAGGTCACTGCATGTGTGATCAACTTGAGGGGCTGGATGATAGGAGGGTGGGGAACATGGAGCTGAACCTGAGCTGCTGAGGATGCAGCTCCCTAGAGGGCCTGAGGCTAGAAAGGGACAGAGGAGCCCAGGAGGCAATTTGATTAAATCAGGGAGAAGAGAAAGTCAGAGACAGTGAAGGCCAGCTGTCCCTTGTAGCACGAATTCTAAATGGTCTTATAATATAAACCTGGAGCCATATATCAGGGTGAAAACTCAAAAATCAGAGAAACAGAGCAAGCCACAGCCACCACCTCTTACCTCACCAACTCCTCAGCCTGAAAGAGCCCTAATTCCTGTCTCCTCCCGCCTTATATTACTTTCTCTGCCCAGCCATATCACTTCCTGTCTCAGCCTTCATTGTGCTGGGATTGAAGTTGTGTGTGCCACCACTGCCCTGGCTCTTTTTCTCTTTTAGACTGGATTAATCTCGTGCAGCCCAGTGTGGCCTTGAACTTACAGAAATCCAGATGGATCTCTGCCTCTGCCTCCTGAGTGCTAGGATTAAAGGTGTATGACATCACTTCCTGACCTCTATGGCTAACTCTATGGCTAGCTCTGTCCTCTGATCTTCAGGCAAGCTTGATTTCCTAGATTACAAACAATGTATCACCACAGTCCCTGCTGTGCTGTCCCCAGAAGATGTGTGCTGACCCTTGATGTCCTTCTTCAGGCCTCACCAGGTCAGAGTGTGGAGCTTCCGTGGAGGTCATGGTTATGGCAGGAAAAGCTGGTGGCCACATGGATCGCCAGGATCCCAGGACGTTCTAATTTTCAGGACATGGGAGAGGGATGTTTCTGCCCCATCGGCATGTCTGGGTCCTCTCTTTGGTCTTCCCAGTCCCTGTCGTGGGGAGTGTGTCCACCGCCAGTGAGAAAAAGTGACAGGCAGAAGTGGAGCAGGATTCCCAACCTGTCGGCAGTAGACTGTTTTGACAGAAGCCCATCTCCTAGCCTGGAAGCCTAAGGCAGTGGCCATGCTCACACAGGGGCCTGAAAGGTTAACAAAGCCCAAGTTGGGGTGGTGTGGCTCCGAGAGACAAGTTTCTCTCTGTTACCTTGCTGTGGTTCTCCTCGGCTGAACGGATGGCTTTGTCATTGCTGTTGAAGTTCAGGGCAGTGAGACCGAGAGGGGCAGCTTTGTGAGGACATTCCACACCCGACCCTGGCCTCGGCTCGGAACTCAGCCTGGGTGCCCATCATGCCTTGGGCTCCCTGCGAGCTGACTGGGGCAGGGGGTCGACATCGTCAGGAGATGCTGTTAAGTGGCCACTTCTTCAGCCTAAGCCCCCCAGCTGCTTCCTTCCACCTGGAGCTTACAGTAATCATAAAATAGGGAGACTCCCTTGCTGTTACTAGAGCCTGGCTCCTTATCCGATGATCTTCTCTCTGTCCCAGACGCGGGGGGGGGGGGGGATGAGAAACAACGGGCAGGCACAGGCTTCTGGCCCTCTGCCATACCTTCCTGGACGGGTAGAGACACAGACGTGAGCACAGCTCACAGAGTGGCAGGGCATCATGTATCCTGGTTATGTTGGGCAGCCCTTCTGGGAGACAGCTGTCCCATCCAGGTCGTCTGACACTCAGTGCATGACTTCTGCTACCCAGTGTTCCCTGAGATAATTAATTTCTGTTGGCCAGCCGTGTTGGTTTAGTGTTAATCTTTAACTTGTCAGAACCTAGAATTACCTATGGAACAGGCATCTGGGCGTGCCCGTGGGGGTTATCTTGATTGTGTTAACTGAAGTGGGAGGGCCTACTCACTGGGGTCCTGGACACTGTAGGTGGAGTTGAGCAGCAGCATGCGTTCATTGCTCTCTGCTTCCTGCTTGTGGATGTGATGTGAGCAGCAGCTTCCAGCTCCTGCTGTCTTGATGGCCCTGCATTGATGGACTGTACCCTGGAACTGTAAACTAAGTTGCCTTTCTCAGAGTATTTTAGTACAGAGACAGGAAAAGAAGCCAAGATACCTGTGATACTGAGTGGCGTGGGAATTGACACCAGAATGGCACTTTGGGAAAGTGAATGTGATTGGGTCATCCAACCCAGCAGGGGTGAAGGCTGAAAGGACACAGTCCCTGTCTCAGGGACATGACCAGGTGGACCAAAAATGACTGAAAAGTAACTGAAACTCCCTTTTTGGTCTGGCATTCTGTGCCACTTGGAGAGAAGCCATTGGATGCTGTGGCTGTCCTCTGGGGGCATGCTCCTCCCACCATGGCTGGGTGGCCCTCAGATGTGTGCTTCAGGTCTAGGCTGCACCTTGGGTTCTGATGGTGACACTGTGACCACACATGGCCACATGCACAGGCTCCTGAATGGCCATGAGCCCGGCCACTCCTTCAGAATGAGAAGCCCGTAGACAGGGGTCAGTTCCTTTTCCTTTATGCTTCTCTACAGTTGGGTGCTTTTGTCCCAGTGATTGTAATAAAGCACCCACGGCACACGGATAGAGGGCCGGCGAGGAGCCGTTCTAGCCTGCAGATGTGGCTGGTGCCTGCGGCATGCCTCAGTCTTACTTTCTCCTCCCTAAAGAGCTGCTTCTCACCTGTCCAGCTGCTGCCCACACCACACCATCATCCCAGTAAGTTGCTCAAGCTTCAGGGACTCCTCTCAGGGCACAGGCGCCAGGACGGGGGTTCCCACGTGTGAGGATCCCACAGGTGCCCTGTCTAACTGGAACCATTGCCACCTGGAAGCAGCAAGTCTTACAGAAAGGTGGGCTGTCTCTGGCACCGGCTGGGGGCTGACACCACACAATAGTGAGACTCTGTGCTATAGTGCTGCGCTGTGGGTCTAGTGTGCCACCAAGGCTCATGAGACAAAGATTTTGACACCAACACGGTGGTCCTGGGACATGGTCGAGCCTTCAGGAGTGAGAGATCAGTGGGAGGAAGTTAGACCACTGGGGACTGTCCTTTGAAGAGATACCATTCCCAGTTGCTCCGCTTCCTTTCTGTCTGTTTCCTAGCTGCCCCAAAAGGAGCAGCTGCCTCTGCTGTGTGTTTGCTCCCACGACATACTGTGTGGTTACAGGTTCCAGTGACCAGGGACTGAAGCCTCTAAACACACAAACCAAAACAAACCTGTCATCTTTTGAAGTTGATTCTCTCAGGGATTTTGTCACAGTGCTGGAGAGCTAGCTGATGAATACGTAGGAAGCAGCTAATGGGTCTGAGCCTCTGTGTTTGGGGCTGTTTCCATCTGGGCAGAGTCACGGGTCATAGACTTGAGGCGAGGAACAGGATGGCTCTGTCATTACTACCTATTGGTCCACGCTGACTCTGGGCTTTGCTGTGTCAGGGGTCAGCTGTCATGGGGAGGCTACCTTAGGGCACATGTGGTACCTTCAGCAGAAGTTGACTGGCCACATCCAAGTGAAGAGTGCCAGGCTGCTGGGAGTATGCTTTGGTCATCAGGAAACAAACAAACAAACAAAACCAGGGTGGGATGCTGTGCTCCGCAGTCCCTGACACCTTTTTGGGTGATGCAGGGGAACCTCAGAACATGTCTGGGGATAAAATCCAGAGGGTGGGATCCTCAGAGCCCGAGGCTGAGGTTTAGTGCTCATCCCACAGCCTCCAGCCAGCATGTGTGTTAGCCAAGGGCAGCAGGCTGTGGTCTGGGGTCCACAGAAGTGACTGAGTGCACGCAGTACCTGAGCCTCCTGTAAAAAAGAGGCTGGCCATGGTGTCAGCTGTGTGTGATACGGCTTGCTTGCAGATGCGGCCCCATTTCTTCTTCTGGGTTATGGAGACATGTTGTGGAACTGCAGGGCGGAGGACACTTAGCCAGGAGTATAGCCTTGCAGCAGGCTTGGAGCAGGTGATGCCGGCACCAGAGCTCTCCGGAGAGAACCAGGTCTTCATGTGTCTGGTGGGAAACAGTTTTGCTATGACTGTCTGGAGGTGCCAGTGAAGAGGATGACTGTTAAGGGGCCGAGGTAGACTCCTGCTGTCATGGCTGTTCATGGCCTTCCCATGAGCTGAAGTTCGTGCCCTGCAGCCTGTTTCCCCAGGGGGACCCTGGAATTCCTTTCCCAGACTCCTTTGCAGTCACGTACACCAGCCGGCTGGCTCTGCTTCTGTCCTAGAAGGCACGGGGAGCCCATGAGGACAAGAGGCCCTGAAAATGCAGCATTGCCCAGCATTTGCCAGGTAAAGTGGCACCAGCCCAGGGGAGACGGGTCTTTTTTACTGTCTACCACCAAAGCCGAGCTCCTCCAGCCACACTTAGAGCCTGAGGGGTAGCTAGGAAGGGAGCCCTCTGCAAACCTTGTTGGTGAGCAAGCATAGCAGGAGGATGGAGTGGATTTCTGATTGTCTGAGGCTCTGTTGCTGAGGCTCCCTGGAGGCCAAGTCAGGCAGAATGACTGCCAGCCCGCAAAGTGTCTGCCTTTGATCATAGGGTCATGGACCTCTGGGGCTGTCCTGGCCAGACCTCATTAGGACCTCTCTGGCCTGCTGGACACGGATTGATCAAAGATTGATCAAATGGCTCTTCCCTTCGCCAGTGCCAGATGGTCATTCCTGGATCAAACAGAGCCAGGCTCTGCCCCGCACTGGCGCAGCAGCAGGAAGGCAGGACTTAAAGTCTGTGCACGTCTCAGAGAATGATTCCTGGCTCTCTGGGAGCACAGATCTTTGGAAGCTTACCTTTGGCCTCTCCTGAGGGTAGAGCAGCCTTTACCTCCCCCAGACCTCAGCTAGTCATTCTGGCTTAGGCTCCAGGGAAGAGTGTGTTCATGTGTGTGCACGGCAGTGTGGGAGATCTGAGCACGTGCACATGTGCGTGAGTGTGAACACAGATGTGTGAGACTTGGTTGTCAACTTGACTTCATCTGGAATTAACTAAAACCCAAATGGCTGGGCACACCTGGGAGTGGTTTTTTTCTTAATGAAATAATTTGAAGTGGAAAGGCACACTTCAAATTTGGGTCTTTGAAGTGGGATGATCTGCCTTCAATCCAGACCTTTTGAGGTGGGAAAGCCCACGTTTAATCTGGACCACACCTTCTGCTGGCAGTCTATATAAAGGACATGGAAGAAGGAAGCTTGCTCTCTTTGCCTGCTTTCCCTCACTCTTGCTAGCAAGTCCATTCTTTCACTACCATTAGAGCCTACTTCTTCGGGATTCCGGCACATGCTGAAGACCAGCTGAGACACCCAGTCTCATGAACCAAACAATTAGTGGATTCTTGGATCTTCTGTTGGTAGACAGCCATTGTTGGACTAGATAGATCACAGCCTGTAAGCCATTCTAATAAATCTCTCTCTCTCTCTCTCTCTCTCTCTCTCTCTCTCTCTCTCTCTCTCTCTCACACACACACACACACACACACACACACACACACGCATGCATACACACATGAGTGAATATATATATTTATATAGTCATCCTTTGAGTTACATTTCTCTAGAGAACCCTAATATAGAGACCATGATAAAATTTGCATGTATGTGCCTGAATGTGAACACAGACATCAGAGACCATGAGTACATGTGCATGTGTGTATACAAGTGTATATATAGTGCATATACACATGCATGTGTGTGCACATGTATACCAAGCACACAGGGATGTGGAAAGTCTTACATGCCATGTGTATGATATTACATGTGTGATGGTGGTTTTAAATTTCTTTAGATGTATTTTATTTTATTTTATGTGTATGGGTGTTTGCATGCGTGTATGTCTGTGCATGTGTGCCCTGTGCCTGTGGAGATCAGAGGAGGGTATTGCATCTCCTAGAACTGGAATTATAGTTAGTTGTTGGTTGTGAGTCGACATCTGATTTTGCTGGGAACTGAACCCAGATCCTGTGTAAGAAAAATTGCTCTTAGCTGCTGAGTCTTCACTCCAGCCCTCTGATGCTTAGTGTTAACTCTCAGTTTGACAGGATCTTGAATTACCTTGGAGAAGGGCCCCTGGGCATGCCTGTGGGGGATTATCTTGATTATGTTAATATGGGAAGACCTGCCTACTGTGGGCAACTCCATTCCCTGGCTGGGATCCTGGACTGTAAATGGAGAAAGGGAGCAGAGCAGCAGCATGTATCCAGCACTCTGCTTCAGTAGGTTTGAGGGGAGCAGCTGCTTCAAGCTCTTGCTGCCTCGACTTCCCTGCCATGATGGACAGTACCCTGGAACAGTGAGCCAGGCTAAACCTTTTCTTCCCTAAGTTGCTTTAGTCATAGGATTTTAGCACAGTCACAGGAGAAGACACTGAGACAGCGTGTGGGAGTACAGTATATGTGTTAAGAATATACTTCATGTACTGGAGCACATATGTCATGAACTCATGCATGTATACGTCAGCTGTATATGTGCTTGTTGCATGAATCCTAAATGGTCTTATAATAAAAACCCGGAGCCAGATATCAGGGTGAAAGCTGAAAGATCAGAGAAGCAGAGCAAGCCACGACCACCACCTCTTACCTCACCAACTCCTCAGCCTGAAAGAGTGCGAGCTCTTGTCTCCTCCTGCCTTATATTCCTTTCTCTGCCCAGCCATATCACTTCCTGTCTCAACCTTCCTAATGCTGGAATTAAAGGTGTGTGATCCCAAGTGCTGCGATTAAAGGTGTGTGCCACCACTACCCGACTGCTGTGTTTAATCTAGTGGCTTGTTCTGCCCTCTGATCTTCAGGAAAATTTTATTTGTTCAAAGTATCACCACATGTGCTGCATGTATGTATGAATGTGACAGCTGGGTGCATGCCCATGCTTGCGTGTGCCACCTGCACACATGTTTGCGTATGTGTAGAAGCTTGATGTAAAGCATGTGGGCAGTGTGAGTAGAAATGCCTGAACAATTGGTAGAAAGACCTCACTTGATCTCTTGAGCTGGCCCAGGCTCCTGTGCCACTCTTTGACACAGGCCAAAGATGTACCACTGAGTGTCTATGTACAGAGCCAACTTTACACAGTGCTGAGATGGGCAGGCTGGAAAGCAAGGTAAAGATCTCTGGTGGACAGCACTATTTTCCCAATGGCCAGTTCCCTGTTTGGAGATCTAGCTGGACAATGTGGCTCTCCTTCCCTGTGGGATGCCTACCCAATCCTTCATTGCTGTCTCTATTCAGCACTGGTAGGGGCATGGAGACAACCCTGGAACCATGAGGGGCTCTTTCACTGGCTGTAGCAGGGCCTGGTGCTTGGAGGCAGCTTTGATTTGCTTTACCAAGGTCACCAAGAGGCAGGCCAATGTCATTGAGAGGCAGGCCAAGGTCACCGTGAGGCAGATATTCTCCTGTGGAACCCCATTCTGGCCACTGCTTTAGTGGCAAAAGGTCAGAATAGGTCCAGCCCCAGTGCATTGCCCTTAGGGAAAAGAGCTCAGATTGCCTCTTTCTTGACCAAGGAGGCCTTGCTGACACCCTGCCCAGTGGACATGGGCTCCCTCTCCCTGGAACCTCAACAGCTCACTGTGCAAGGGGTCTTGAATGGCTTGTTTGAAGTCAGTAATGTACAAGACATCTTCTCTCATAGACATGTGTTTCTAGGGAGAGTTTACAAAGTTCTGACTCGGTGCCCTTCCCCTGTGGCCCCACAAGGTGGGATGAGTCCTCTGCTCTGTTAGTAAACAGTGAACAGCTGTGGACTCGGTCCCTTCATCTATTTCCTGAGAACTATAGTTGGAAGTGTTTCCATGCCAGCCCTCTTCTTTTCCTGGGTGAAGGACTTCTCTGTTCTTCTTTGCAGAGCCTGGAGCTGAGGCAAACGGCTTTCCTGGGGATGGATGGCTCCAGGCTCCATGAACTCCAGAAGACCCAAGTCCACTCTGCACTCCTGTGCCCGGATGGGCAGTATCCTGCTTTTGACTCAGTGGAAGTCTTTTTCACAAGGTCTGGCCTCTGTTTCTGGTCCTTAGGAGTTTAGTTTTATCAAGAACTTGTGTCTTACTTAGGGTTCTGTTGCTGTGAAAAGACACCATGCCCACAGCAGCTCTTATGAAGGAAAGCATTTAACTGGGGCTGGCTTACAGTTCAGAGGATTCGTCCATTATTGTCATGACTGGAAGCATGGTGGCATGCAGGCAGACATGGTGCTGGAGAAGGAGCTGAGAGTTCTGAATCTTGACCTGCAGGCAATAGGCCCTCCTGTGATTGTGAGCCACTAAGTCTGAACTTGAGCTTCTAAAAGCTCAGAGCCCACCCCATCGTGACGCACTTCCCCCAACAAAGCCACGGCTCCTAATAGTGCCACACCTGGTGGACCGAGCACTCAAACACATGAGCCTCTAGGGGCCACTCCTGTTAAACCGCAACTTGCTGGGTTAGCACTGAGGAATGAATGACACCACCCCTGGCCACACTTGAGAGATGGAAGGAGCGCGTTCCTGGTTTCTTCACCCCTAAACGTGTGGCCACTGGACTGCTTCAGCAAGAAGCCTGCTCTCTGGCCCTGTTGTTCGGCCCAGGAGACTCCTGTCTGCTTGAGCCTGCCTGCCTTGGTTAGTCTTTGTGTTGGGAATGAGCCCAGTTCAGTCTGAGCCTTCTCCCTGCTGAGTCACTCCAAACCAGGTCTGCCGCACTGATTTCACTCCCCAGGTGAAATGGTAAATGCAGGTTGCAAGGTCTTCGTCCACCAAAGTTCAAGGCCTGTAGGAAGACCCTGCCCGGGAGCTGCTCTGAAGTCCCATCCCCATCCCTGACATGGCCCTGCCAAGGTAGTCATTGGGTTTCCAGGGAGAGAGCTTGGATGTGAGATGGTCACCATGGGGCCTTGTGACAAACCAGTCTTGGCCTTCCTAGGAGCAGTGATGATGGAAAGGGAAGGTATCAACCGCACCCATCTTCTCTCATGTCCCCAGGGCCAGGACAATAGCCCCAGTGTATCCTGGGTCTTCTTGACACTTCTGAACCACTGCCCCTTTGGAAAGCCAACCCTTCCTGTCTCTGGGGTAGTGCCCCCAGCATCCCTTGCTCAGGTGATACTGAGGTGCACCACTGATAGAGACTGAGGGAACTAATCAGTATTAACAAGGACACTGGCCAAAAGTGGCCTTGGGGCAGGGGCATGATGCCGATATGCTCAAAAAGAACTACCTTTGTTGGTGACATCACGGGGTAGAGGGCAGCTTCTAGGCGAATAAGGTGCTCATAGTCCTGGACCCTGGGAAGGATGGCCTCTTTCTATGCCTCAGTTTCTTTCTCTGCGAAGTGGGAATGCATCAATCAGCTCTTCCTGGGGTCATGGTAGTGATGGGCCGAGTGAGTGCTGACTGCTTACAGGTCAGGGAGGGGCATATGGTGGGGGAGGTAAACTGCCCCCAACTGCTCTTGCACTTGGCCTCCTTGGTTCTTCCCACATTGGCTCTGGGACTGGGCCCTTGGCAGTTCTCATTAGCTGGCCTCTGTACCCAAAGAAGCCTTGCAGGGGAAATCAAACCCTGGCATAGAAAGTGGCTCACTAATATGTCTGAAGTGCTAATGTGAACAGCCCAGGCCTGAGGCCCAATTCCCAAACAGCCAGATCAGAAGCACACTGAGCAGCTGGTTTGATTCAGTTCCCAGCCATGGGCTCCAGGGCAGGAAAGAGCAAAACCTGATCTGTTTATGCTCTACTGTCTCGGGTTCAAGGATGGTAGGGGAAGCTGCTCCTCCCATTGTGGTCCTCTCTTCCTCCTTCCTCTCCAGCTGGCCCCCAGGGTTACTTTTTGAATGCCCAGCCCTGAGGGTCTGTCCATCTGGGTCAGCTGTCATCCATAGCCCTCTGTGGTACCAGGGTGACCACTGCCTTCAGGAGGAGCCTCTATGAGGAGTAAGCCAAACACAGGGGTCTGTTGGAGACCCCCATGCTGCCATGGTCCTGGTGTCTGAGCTCAGAGACCATTCTGAAGAATTCAGAAGACCTGGAACTTCTTACTTGACTTTCCGCCTCGGCTAGGGTCTGTGGTGCCATCAGGGTGCACTAACACCCTCCTCACTGGCTCTCACAGGCTGCCAGGCTCTTTCCTCAGCTTCTTAAAAGCCTATTAGTGGGGTGACTTCTGGTCTGTGGGCCTCGGCTCCTTATCTGAGAAGCAGAACTCTACTGCTCACTGAGGAGCCATTGGTGTGCTCCCAGGAAACAACACTGAACGGAGGGTTCAGGCCCGAGGTTCAGACTGGACCTTGGGATCTTTGGAGCCCATGTGCCCTGGGCGTGAATCCTGCTTCCCTGAGCAGAGTCATGTCACTGTGTGTCCACCTGTGCAGACAAAGAGGCAGAGGCCAAGAAGGAAGGCAGGTGCTTTCTTTACAGCTTGCAAGGCATGCAAGCCAAGTCAAGATGGCCCCTACCCACACTGTCTCAGGCAGCATCAGTATGCTCCCAGAGTTCAGCTTAGTCAAGGTTAGTATGGATGGGTGTGGACTAGTGTGGGGTTCGAATAAGAATGGCCCCAATAGGCTCATCTATTGGAGTGCTTAGTCACCGGGGTGTGGTGCCATTTGAGAAGGATTAGAAGGGTCAGAAGGTGTGGCCTGTTGGAATAGGTGTGGCCTTGTTGGAGGAAGTATGTCACTGAGAGCGGGCTTGGAGGTTTGCAAAGGCTCACACCAGGCCCAGCATTTCTCTCTCTCTCTCTCTCTCTCTGCTTACAGATCAGGATGTAGCTCTCAGCTACTGCTCCGGTGCCTGCCTGCGTGCTGCCATGCTCCCTGCCATGGTGATAATGGACTAAGTAAACCTCTGAAACTATAAGCAAGTCCCCAGTCAAATGCTGTCTTCTGTAAGATTTGCCTTGGTCATGGCGTCCCTTCACAGCTATAGAACAGTGACTAAGACACCTGGTGATCACTGATATTACCAATACTTGTTCTCACAGCTACCCTGGCTCTGCCCACACTCCGTCACTGGGGTCAGGAGACTGGGGCTCAGACACAAGCAGCTGACATGACACACAGGCCTGGCAGAGTGCTGCTGTCACCTGAGTGCTGTGCTGGCCCAGGGTCCCAGGCAGCAAATCTCTGAACTCAGACCCTCAGGCTTCAGAAGACTGTCATTCTACTCCAGCAGAGGCCCAGGCTTAGTGACAACATGCACCTGGTCTGCTGGGTGGGGTATTGCCCAACCTAAAGCTAGAGGCAGACCATCTGTCACCTGCCACTCCAGTCTTGGAGACAATAGAGCCAAGTGCGGGGCTGGAGAGATGGCTCAGAGGTTAAGAGCACTGGCTGCTCTTCTAGAGGTCCTGAGTTCAATTCCCAGCACCCACATGGTGGTTCACAACCATCTGTAATGAGATCTCGTGCCCTCTTCTGATCTGCAAGCATACATGCAGGCAGAAAACTGTATACATAACAAGTAAATAAATCTTAAAAAAGAAAGAAAGAAAAATAGAGCCAAGGGCAAAGAGTGCAATGGCCATTGCTTACGACCAGTCCCAAAGACCCGAGCAAAGCTGGGCTCACACCAAAACCAGGGCCAAAAGCCTATCTTGGGGAATGTTTTCCAAAAGCTAATATCTTTTCTTGAAATCAGAATAACGTTTCTCCCTCTACTCCAGCCCAAAAGAAATTCTGAGACACCATGGCAGAGTTATAACAGCCTTATAGATCACCAATAGAGGGAATCAAACAAACAAACAAACAAACAAACAAACCAGAAAATGAAGCCACACACAACCACACACAGCCGGTTGTGGGGGTGAATCACAATTCCTGGAACAGGGGTTGGGGTCACTTATATGGGCAGGGACAGTCCCTGAGCACCAGATGCTGCCCAGGCAGAGTCTGGATGGAGTGCACACCAGAGTAGCCCAGTGCAGCAAAAGCCAGAGGCCCAGTGCAAATGCCTGATTGGGAGTCGGACTGGAGAACCTCCTGGGCAGGAAGCCAGAAGTACACCTAGAGGGCTAGATGCCCTGTTGGGGGCCAGGGATGGGCATAACCAGACCTACAGAGGAGCATAAAGAGGACATCTCCAAGGGCTGAGACATACAACATGGTGGATCTTGGTGCTAAGTTTAGAGCCTAGTGAAGTGAGGGCCCAGGTCTGAATGGACAAAAGGAAGTGGATGGGGCGTCTCAGACGGTGACCCCTTGGATTCAAGCCACAGATCTCAGGATCCCAGGTTGTCCCAGCTAGATTCCATGGATGTGGAAAGTGCAGCGGGGACCTCAAATAAGGACTGTGAGCACAAGGCACGCCGTTCTGGGTTGCCAACCTGTGGCTCGCTCATTAAAGTTAGGCCGTAATGTTCAGTTAAGAGCCTGGCTGGAGTAAGCTAACTGGAAGTTTCACTGGCTGCCTTTGAACTGCCCTGTTGCTAGGGAGTTCTAGTGAATTATGCATGAGCTATTGGATGGCAGAGAGGACAGGAGCCTCAAGGATCCTCAGTGTAACGCCATGACTTTTAGATGTGCCCATGTCCCGGCTAGTACTACAGGATCATTGCTGACACTGGTACCTGCCTTGGGAGCCTAGGCTTCCTCTGGACACTCTCCTGACCCCCACCCTTTGTAAGAGCCTCCTGGGGCCTGCAGTGGGCACCCAGTCTACATCCTGCTTGAGGCTTAGCTATTGACCAATTATTTAGATGTGCTGTGAGTCCCCATAGAGTCCCAGGGTCATCAGTCTGGGGACAGCTACCTGACTGCAGCTAGGCCTTGGCTCCGCTGCTTTGGCATTGCTAACTCTCAGGAAGAAATGGAAACTCGGTGGGGAGTTTTGAAAACAAGTGGTCGTGCTGGGCTTCCTGCTGGGGTTGGTGGACATGTCAACTGGATTCTGACACCTAAGGTGGAGGACCCCCCAGACAAGACAAAGGATGACATCAGGGCTCAGAGTTGAGGCACATTCACGTGTCTGGTAAGAGAGATGATGAGCTAGCACCTCGAGACCTCTCATGGGCACCTAGAGAGCTGAGGCAGTGGGTGCTGGATGAGTGAGTGAATGGGTGATTGGCAGGTGTCAGGAAACAGACCCTCTAGAAGGAGCGAGGACTGCATTGTGGGCAGCTGTGAACAGCAGGTGAGGCTGGAGTCTTGAGTGTCAGGGGAGTCACAACCGCTGTGAGGGGAGGGCCAGCTCAACCTAGCTTTATGGAGACAGGATGGCCTTGGAGGGACAGTCAGGAGGCCCATTCCGTGCTGGTTTGGTGTATGAGCTTCTAAGACAGTGGTTCTCAGTCTATGGGTCACAACCCCTTTGAGGGTCGAATGACCCTTTCACAGAGGTCACCTAAGACCATTGGAAAGCACAGATATTTACATTACAATTCATAACAGTAGCAAAATTACAGTTATGAAGTAGCAATGAAAATCATTTTATGGTTGTGGGTCATGACCACGTGTATTAAAGGGTCTCAGCATTAGGAATGTTGAGAACCACTACTCTCGGCCAAGGAGTGGCAAAAATGTCATGGGGAGCCCAAAAAGCAGGTGTTTTGGTGACATATAGAATGGAGTGAGGCAACAGGAAGCCACAGCAGATGGATGGGTGAGTGGTCCAGAACCTGAGATGGATTTTGGGCTTCAAGTCTTATGGTCTCCATGCCTATCTCTCCACATCCACCTGCAAATTGTGTGTGTGTGTGTGTGTGTGTGTGTGTGTGTGTGTGTGTGTGTGTGTGCACGAATGAATGAATATGTGTTCATGTGGAGGCCAGAGGTAGATCTTCTATCATTCTCCACATTATTATTATTTCGTTAGGTGGTTTTTGCTCTTGGATGAAGCCCAGATTTTAAAAAAATTATTTCAATCTGTGTCTTGGGTCTGTTCTCACTCAGAGGCCAGGCAAGTTCAGATTTTTAGGGTGAGGAAGCCACTGGAGGTGGCTGGCACCTGTCCTAGGTGACAGTGGTGTCCTGACTCATCAAGGAGACAGGTTCCACAGAGCTTTCTCTGAGGCTAACAGAGCCCCTTTGGCTGGGTGAACCTGCTTCTTCCTTCATACAGGGGACCCCTCCTATGTCCCAGAGTGGGGATGGGGCAGGGGCAGGGGCAGGGGCAGGGGAGGGCCTTCCCTTCCAGCTCTCCCATACCAGGGCAGGCTGGGCTCTAATTGTTGGAGTACCTATGCATCTCCAGCAGGGGTCACCCCTGAGACCAGGAACCTGCACATGGCGCCAAAGCAGAGATTCCTCTTTCTGAGTCTCCAGGCTTCCAGATGAGATGGAGCAAGGGACACCGTGCTAAAATTTTATGAAGCTCACTCTTTCTGAGAAAAATCATCTAAACCACCAATCTGGGAAGGGCCTTACCCTCAGCCCCTGTGTAGCAAGAAGGAGCAGAGGCCAGCCAGGAAGAGAGGCCCTACCTTGGTGACTTTGAGGCCTCACCATCTCACACTCCTTTTTCTTGTTATTGGGACTCAGGAAGCGGCCACCTCACCATCCTTGCACCATCCTTGAGGTCATGAACTATGAGGAAGACCCAATGAGGCTGGACAAAGAGGACCAGGCTGAGGACCCCCAGAAGCTCTGATATGGTTATCAACCAAAGATGGCTTCTTTCATAAACATTGCTCATGGACACACACCACGGCTCTTCAACCCATGCCTGTTTTTGAGTCAGGCAATGGCCACTGAAGGCCTCAGAAGAGTCTGGCCTCAGTGGGGCAGCAGCAGGCAGCAACTGGCAGGGTGGTCGAGAGGCCTAAAGAGGCTCAAGCAGAACCCCCTGCTGCCAGGTGGGAGGCGGCTGGCTGGGAGGCAGCTCGCTCTGCAGCCTGAGACCGGCATTATATTTAGGCAGAGTAGGTGGCTGCCTACTTGGTGTGATTTCACAGGCTCTGGGGGGCCCCTTCCAAACCCCAAAATACTTCCTCCACCTGCTTCCTTCTACAGCAGTCTCCGATAAGAACAGCTTTCTATTCCCGAGTTAGGAAGCAGGCTAGCTGCCCTGTGCTGGAGCTGGCTGCCATTGGAGTCAGCTCCCAGCAGGTGCATGGGGCATCCGAGGCCTGGCGAAGGAAGGCCTTCCGAGGCCCCTGTATCGCCTGGGGAGCTGTTGGGTAGCCAGATCTCTGATTCTTAACTGTGGAGCCAGGCTCTCTGTAAATGTTAGGGATACTGTAGGAATCCTCTGAATATCTTTATTGGTGCCAAGTGTCACCCAGATAGGGGCAGAGGAGATGGACGGTCCTGTTTTACACACACACACACACACACACACACACACACACACACACACACACACGGATTTAGCTGATAGAGCAGAACATTTCAAGTTGAGGCTTTGTAGGTAGATAGGGGTTCACTAGATGATGAGTGGAAATGATGTCTCCATGCAGTGAGATGGACTTGTGGGGATGGCTCAGGCAGGCTGCGGTTGGCACCTCAGAGGAGTCACAGTAGCTAAAGACAAAAGCTAGCAAGACAAGACACAGAGCAGGCAGGAGTCAGCCTTCTATGATCAGCCGATCCATATGACAGCATCGAGTGATACAGGTTAGGAAGATCCATAGCTTGCAAGAGGATCCCCAGAGTGTGAGGCCTGGCCCCGGAGTGGAGGGAGGGAGAGTGGAGACGGGGGCAGTAGACTCCAGCCAAGCCCTCTCTCTAACCTCAGCTTCCTCATCAGATGGTGAGACCAGGATTTCACCTTCCACAAAAGGGCAAGCAACAGGCTGTGTTAGCCCTCAGTGTTGTTACCACGGCCAGTGAGCTAGCTGTTTCTCTCCGCAGGTACTCATGTAGGAACATCTAGCCAGGCAAAGCTTGCAGGCTTGTTCACCACTGTTAACTCTATCACCGTCATTTTTCCGTGTCTTCGATGTCATCAAGATTTCTCTATGCTAGCGGGCTCGTGCTTCCATGATCTCAAGCTCGGTCAATGGAGCCTGGAAGTCTCTGAAAGTCAGCATGGGTGGGGTGAATTCCTCTTACTGGCTGTGTGGTACACTGGGACAGTTAGTGCTGTCAACTTGACAGAATCTAGAATCACCTCTGTGACAGGTCTCTCTGGCCACATCTATTGGGGATCATCTTGATTGTGTTAATCAAGGTGGGAAGAACTGCCCACTGTGGGTGGCACCATTCCCTAGATGGGATCTTGGGCTGTATGAGTGGAAAAAGGGAGCTAAGTAGCCACAAACATTCATAGGTCCCCGATGGTGGATGTGATGCAGACAGCTGGTCCAAACTCCTGTCACCTTACCCCACTGCACTCTTGAACTGTGAGCCAGAAAGTTCCCTTCGTCAGGATTTTACCATGGCAAGAGGAAAGTAAACTAAGAGGTGGGCCATTGCATGAGTGCTGTGTCTACCTTTGTGTGAATCTGTTTCTCACTGGAGGATATAGGGGTCATTCTGTTCTTCAACTTTATAACGTATTCTACAACAGACATCTCGAATCATTTGTGCTATAGACAGAATGACCATCCCCACACTCTGAAAGACATCTGCATCTCAATCCAAGGCTTCTGACTATGGTGCCTGCCATGGTCAAAGGAACTCTGCAGGTGTGAAGGTTGAGTCTTTGAGGTAAGACGTCATTCTGGGCTTGGGGGCGGGCCCATTTAACTTCAGTCTTCACTGCTGCAGAGAATGGATTTGTTTGTTTAAACCCAGAAGGTGGTGGAGACTTGTCACAGCAGCCAGGGGACACTCATTCACATCTCTGCAGGACAGGCTTCTCTGATCGCGTCTGCACAGGGGGAGGGCATTCTCCTTCACATGTTCCTGGACCTCAGCAAGTTGCCCAATACACAGACCTCGCAAATTCACACTTGTAATGTGTGTGATGGCTGCAGTTACCTCTCTGTCGGCGCCAGAGATTGTCACTATTTTAAATGTTTGTCAGTTTGGAGACAAAATATTATCTCGGCACTTTAATTTGAGTCTCTTTGAATTATGCTAATTGCACCTCTCCTGCTCGGAGCTGCCCGGGTGTGTCTCTGCTTGTTTTGATTCTGGGTTTGTGCTACTCTCCTTCTTGACTGGAAACACTTCTTGTATTGTCTAAATAATGATCCTTCGCTTGTTTTAAGGGCTGCAAATATACCTCCTAGTCTGTTCCTTGTCTTTTTCAAATAGTGTCTGTGGTCAAAGAGAAGATGGAAAATGGCTTTTCTGGTGAAAGTCGTCAGCTTTTCCTCTTTACACATTCTGGGTTTTGGATTTTACGTCAGAATTTCTTTCCCTAAATAGTATAAAAACGCACCTCCTTATTTTTGTCTAAAGCTCTTGTAAGGCACTAAAACATTCAGTTCCTCCTATCATCTGGTGTGTGTAGGGGTTGATGTGAAGCAGGGGTCTGGTCTTTATTCTTCATACAAGGAGCCAATGTCTTGATTCCCTTTGTTGGGAAGATTAGCCTTTTGTCGTTGAGCTTATTACGTCTCTTCTTAAAACTAATGGGCACACGCACGTGTGTAATCTCTATTCTGTCTTATTGATCGCTGTGTCTTTATTTTCATTATTTACGTGCTGTGTGTGTCTGTGTATGCCTGTGTGTGCAGGTGCTCTAGGAAGCCAGAAGGAGGCATCAGATCCCTCAGAGCTGGAGTTATGGAGTTTGTGAGCTGCTGGATGTGGGGGCTGGGATCCAAACACTGGACCACGTGATAGAGCAACAAGTGCTCTTAACAGCTGAGCCATCTCAGCCTTCCGAGGGCTGGGATTGCAGTACATGCTACTGAAGGGTCAGTCTCTGTTGAGATGGTGTCACTAAAAGACAGGGGACCTAAGAGCGCCAATACCTCCTGGGGCTGTTTGAGCAGACCTGAGTCTCTGGAATACCAAATGAGGCATTATGGAGTCCCAGCTAACTGGAGACCCTCTAATTTGGCACCAAAGCCCAGGGCATTGCCTGCCTCCTGCCCTTTGTCTGTGTACACACTGCAGGGACATACTGTCCCCCCCCCTCCCCTGCACCGTACACCCTCACTGGTTGTGTGTCATCGAACTGAACTGATTGAACAGTAACTTGATATATGACCTTAGCTGATTGAGTAATGTATGCATATATGCCAGTGAACATACACTTTAAACCAGATCTGCACCTCAATGCTGGTCTCCAAAGTCTGCTTCCTAGGAAACTCATCGTGACTCTTCCTGCCCGCCCCGCTCCCCCACCGAGCCTGGCTGGTGAGAGGGAACAAAAACCCCACATGCTACCACACTGGGCCCATAGGTCTATCTTTTCTGGACCGCTCCTGGTCCTGACCTCTGTATCTCAGCAGGGGTTGTAGTGAAGTTGTCTGGTCCTCTCTGTTTTCTTCCATCCCAGATCAGTTGGCTGCTCCAGGCTTTGCTTGGCTTTAGAGACTTGGCAAGTTCTGCTTGCAAAGCTCATTGGCTTTCCCTCGGTGATACCCTGCATCCATTCATTCATTTAGCAAAACTTTGCCCTTGGTGATACCCTGCACCCATCCATCTGTTTAGCAAGACCTTACCAAGTTGCATTGGCAGGGGCACCCAGAGCTTGAGGAAAGGTGGCTTAAAGGCCACAACACCCAACTGGCCACACTTGTTACCCAGGAGAGGTTGGGGTTGGAGCCAGGCTGTCCACACCATGTACTGGCCCTCCACAGTGGCTCCTGTGTGACTAGTATGTCCAGTGCAGAATGGTGGGGACAGGGAAGGAACAGAAAGGTGGCTCCATCATGGGCAGCAACATCAGCAACTTGCTAGGCCAGGAGAAATCTCTGAGGATGAGTTTAAATGCTGCTTGCTCTAGTGAGCTCAGTAGGTTTCCAAGACACAAAGTGGTCCAGAAGAAAACCCCATACACAATATTTTAAATCTCTCACTGTAACAAGTAGGTGGGTCTAGGAAACAAGCTTGCCACAGCTACCCCAAGGAAGTGCCACATGGCTTAAATTCAGACTCCCATGTGCCCAATCCTGTGTCTGGACATCCCTCTCCTTGGCTCAGGAGCATCTTCTGTATCCTTATCTGACCTTCCCTCTGCAGACCGAGGTGACATTGGAATAGGACCCACCCTAAACACCTCATTTCAACTCAATTACTCTTTGTGCTCCTGGTCACAGCCTGAGAAACAGGGTAATGACATTTGAGGATGAACTTTGGGTTGCCAGACACATTTCATTCTGTAACATTCAATACGCAAAGACCAATTGCATTTTCACAAGTCAGTCACAAACAACCAGAAATCGAATATGTTGAAAACACTTCAAAGAGCTCGAAGAAATGGTTGGGAATAAATTCAACAAAACAAACCCAGGTCCTATATGCTCAAACAATTTTTTTAAAATATCACTCAAAGAGACTAAATAAATGATGAATCGGAAGACCCAACGCTGGGAAGGTGCCGGTGTGGTGAACGGATGGAGGGAAGCAGATCATCCCCAGGGAAGACTCAGTGGGCTTTGCAAGCAGATCCTGGCTGTTCTTCCTAAATTGCCCAACGTTGCAGCAGCCACCAGAGGCTGGGAACAGCATGGGCATGAAAACAGCACAGCATGACATCTTCACAGGAAGGTCTGGTGGTGGCTCTGAGCCCACTCCTCTGCCCCATGAAGACCTGGTCACATCCACTTGTACATGAGACCAAACCTGGCCTGGAGGCCAAGAGAAATACCTGCTGATTGAAGAATTGCTGTCCAAGATCTAATTGGGGTCAGACCACCCCATCCCACTCTTCAGCTGACATCCTCCTACCACTGCACCGTGAACCAGTCCCAGAAGCATCAGCATTGGAGAGGGTAAGGCCTGCAGATCTTGAACCCTGCAATCTGCCCCAGTCCCCACTCTACCTGAGGAGTCTTGCAGATTCCTGCCTTCCCACCTCCTCAGCCTCCTCATGACCTCTGTCCCCTGACAACTTCCTCTAGACATCCTGCAGAGACTTGTGCAGTGGAGGTCTGTCTGTCCAGGGAACACAGCCTGCCCTTCCTGGAGGTCAGGCCTAGAGCTCAGCATGGCAGAGGCAGCCAGTACAGCAGCGAGGGACACAGGGACATGGGACAAGCTCTAGCAGTATCTCACCCCGCGTTGGGTTGAGCTGCCCTGCTGGGGCACCAGCCACAGGGAAGGGATAGGATGGAGTCCTGGGGCTGGCAGACAGGAGAGCCTGTCCTTCAGATGACAACCTGTACACCTCCTTATCACCCCATCTTTGCTGTAGGGACAGAGCCCCCAGGTAGGCTTAATTGGGTCTGAGATGGGGTGCAAGGGATGCTAGGTGCACCCCAGGGCCTCCACTCCAGAACTAAATATTACATAACGATGGAGCCTCTCTCACCCACCCTGTGTCTTAAATGAGAAGAAGGAGACCACTTCAGCTGTCTTCCCAGCTTGACTCTTCAACTCAACCCACCTTGGCCCCATCCTAGGCCCAGGCTGCTGAATTCAGGGTAAGGGTGGCTGCTACCCAGCCTTTGTTGGAAAGCACACCGCACTGGCACGTGGCAATTTTGTTTTAAGGCCAGCCAGCACTCGCTCCTCTGGAACGCACTGAATAAATTTCCCTTTATTAGACACAGCCTCACATTACAGAGTCTCCCCCTCATTATTCCCGCATAAGCTCGGCATAATGGGCCTCCAGGCTCCTTTGCATTCAGAATCCTGGGCACTTAAGAGCCCAGTCAGGTGCGGGTACAGGCAATTCTCAGGAGCAGGCCAGAGGGGGATGAGCAGGGGGACCTGGGGGACACTGGCTGGATGCTGGGTGGGAGCTGAAAGGATACTATGTGCTTGGTAGGCTCCCATTACGCCAGCCAGGCTTTCCTGTGCTTCCTTTAGACCACTCAGTGTGGGCTCCCCCAGGCTTTTAGTACCCAGACCACAAACTCTGACCTGGCCATGGTCTGGAGTTCAGTCTGCTGTAGCAAAATTTGAAAGGAAAAAAAGAAAAAAGAAAGAAAGAAAAGAGAGGAAAAGAAAAAGAAAGATAGACTGCTGGAGAAGGAAGCAGGGAAGGAGGTATTCCCGCCCCAACAAGCCCTTTTTTAGTCCAGCATCTCTCTCACACACACACACATGCACACGCACACACACACACTACACCTTTCCTGTTGCTCCTTTCTATAGCTCCAATGCTGCATTGAAGGGTCAAAGGCTTCAGGCTTGGAGCCCTGGGAAGTGAGAGCCAGCAGAACCTCAGAAGAAGGCAGCTGCTGGGAACATGCTCCTTCAGTGGAGATAGTGTGATGGTTTTCTGGGTCAGCAGAGAGGTAATGGACCAGTGACTTCCAACCAGGTAACTGGTTCCTCAGAGTGTGCATTCTTCACCTTCAGAAACCAAAAGAACTCTATCCAAGTGACAGATAGCAGGAGGCCTCGATCCTCCTCCAGGAAGTACTCACAAGCCCTTGCAGCTCACCAGCCACATGCCAGGCACTACTATGTGTAATAAGGAGCCCACCAGAGATGACCACTCAGACACAGTTTATAGCCAACTGAAAGTCTATTCCAGCTGACTGGGACTACAGTCAGGTATTCAGGTCCTAAGTGTAGCCTTAAGTGTCCAGAGCATGGGGTTTTTGAAGTAAAGAAAACACCATGTCCCGGCATCTTGCTCGGCAGCTGCAGGGCAGTTTCACAGAAGCAAGCAGCTTAGCAGAAGCAAAGATAAGCAGTTAGCTGTAAGGCATTCCCACACAAGCAGGCAATCTAACAGAAGCTAAGACAAAAGGCTGGGGCATCTTGACCTTGGGTTCCTAGAATAGAGATGGGTAATTTTCCACTGGATTCTCCATCAAGGAGATCAAATTCTAGTTAAGCCTGAAATGGCCTCAACAAGAATGCAAGATGGAAGAACCTTCGCACTGTCTTGCCCTGTCACGATCTGGCTGAAGACTTAGCAGAAACAGAAATCTCTGTGAGCAGGGAGCTCTCTCTCTAGATATAGAATGAGCCCCGAGAAGGAGAGTTAGCAGGGGAGGAAATAGGGATCAAGGGGTGAAGGCTGTGGGTGCGCTGGGAACACCAGGGAAGGTGTGTCTGGGAAGTGCAGTTCAGTATCAACCAGAGTGAGAGAAGAACCATGAGACACTGGGAAGCCACATATCAGCCCAAATAACAGCCGTGCCAAGGCCCTGAGGCACACAGGAGTGTGGACCATTTTGTGAGGGAGAAGAATGATGCGAGGCTGATGGGTGTGGGGTGCAATGGGAGGAGATAGGCAGGTTTGGGAGGTGCACACAATGGCCTCTCAGAGTCCTGGGAGTCCAGGCCTTTGTGAACGACCTCACCATGGCCAGAAGCAAACCAGCCCCACTGAGGCTGAGGTCCCAGAGCCTTCTCTGTCCCACATGAAGGGTGGGCAGGTGGGAGGGAGGGCCAAAAGCAGACCCATGGCTAGTGTGGAGCAAGGACTGTGCAGGGGTCCGGGTGGATATCGATTCCTTCTTTCCTTGTCAGACCCTAGTGCATGTCACAGTTCTTCACAGTCACCTGCTGTTGAACAGCACTATCCTTCCAGCCAAACCACCATCAGCTTCATGAGTTCAACTGTGGCTGCTTGCAAAACATCATCACAGCAGGCCCTGCTCACTACTGACATTTCCTGAAAGGAGGAGGGCAATGGGACCCTCACCTGAGTGTCCAGCCACTCCTGTCAGCCGGTTGTGTTCAGTTCTGCCCTAATTGGATGTGGCCCGGAAGAGGGGCTGGAGTACTTAGCTTGGAAAGGACTAGCCACAAGATAGCCACCCTCTGTGCTTGGTACAGATCGTCCAATATGGCGACTTCGATGCTGCCCGCATCCCGGTCTGTAACCCTCCACCACTGCTCTGTAAGGAAGCCTAGCAAAGTCACTGGGTGAATTTTGGTGCAATTGAGCTTTGGTTTATCATTGGGATCTTGGTTGGGTTAGGAGGGGAGAGACTTGGCACCCCCTCCCCACCCCAGTAGATAAGTCTTGTGATACCTACCCTCATCCTGGGCCCAGAGATTCCAGTTACGAGATGGGGGAGTGGGAGGGACTGACAGAGCCGAGGCTGCAGCCATGGGCATGCCTATTGCAGTCACCCTGTTGCTGTCGTTAGCAGCCTGGGCCTGGGAAGGCTGAGGTGGAGCCCCTCGAGGTTGAGTGAGGATCTGGGGAGGCAACTGGGACAGTCACCCTGTTTTCTCTTAGGAGTGAGGCCAGGAGGGGCTTCATCTGTGTGCAGCGGTTAGTTCTGGAGTGGGCTCAGACCCCTAAGCCCATTGCAGCTGTGGGCTCTATCCCTGCAGCCAAGATGGGTGATAAGGAGGTGTCCAGGTTGTCATCTGAAGGACAGGCTCTCCTGTCTGCCAGCCCCAGGACTCCATCCTATCCCTTCCCTGTGGCTGGTGCCCAGCAGGGCAGCTCAACCCAACACAGAGGCTGGGACTCTACTGGAGCTTGTCCCATGTCCCTGTGCCCCTCGCTGCTGTACTGGCTGCCTCTGCCATGCTGAGCTCCAGGCCTGACCTCCAGGCAGCTCCGGGAAGAGCAGACTGTGTTCCCTAGACAGACAGACCTCCACTGCACAAGTCTCTGCAGGATGTCTAGAGGAAGCTGTCAGAGGTCATGAGGAGGCTGAGGAAGTGGGAAGGCAGGAATCTGCAAGACTCCTCAGGTAGAGTGGGGACTGGGGCACACTGTAGGGTTCAAGATCCCCCCCTTGGGTACCCAGTCACCTCCACACCTAGATGTTACTACACAGTAGGCGATCTTCTCCTAGCTTCTTCCATCTTACCCAGGCATGGTGTGGAGGGCAGTGCTCAAAGCCTTCCCATGCTCCCTACAGACTTTCAGAGAACAGCTGGTCCCTGACCCACTCCCGCTACAGAGCTCCACATAGTATCCCAGTATCCCAGGAGTAATGTTTCCATCAGCACTCCCCTGTTCTAATACCCTCCTTGGTTCCCCATTGTTTGCAGAGTAAAGTCTAATATGGCAGCCCAGCTGCTCCCCTTCTTCGGGTCTTTGGCAGAGATCTCCCACCAAGGCCACGATCAGGTGCATCTCTCAACAATTCCTTCCTCACAGGCCTCCTCAGTTCTGGCAGGGTCTGGGCTCCTCACACCCTGGCCTGTGGTGGCTTGTGGTCCTCTGCTGGACTTTGGGCTTTAAAAGGTGGTGGCCGTGGCTGCTTCTTCAGCGGGCGGACCTTGCGGTGATGCTGGGTGTTGGCAGCAGATTTGCTGAATGGATGGAAGGTGAATCAAAGGCATGCAGCTCCCCTGGAGGGGAAACACTGAAGCCTCAGCAGGCAGGGAGCACAATTTGTCTCTTGCATGCTAGAGTGTGGAATGCCTGCCCAAGGCAGCCTCCAGTTGGGGCCTGGCTCTGAGAAGTTGGCCATCTGGGTGGATGGGTCGGCTGCCACCATCACTGTCTTCATTGATGAAATGGACAAAAGACCACACAGCAGGCGTGGCGGGGGGCCCACCCATGCTTCCCGCTGATCACCCTCTCTGCCTCAGAGTCTTGGTTGTTGTTGTTTTTTCTTTAGAGCCAATAATCTTATTTTTTTCCTCTCAAATATTACATCCCGACCACTGTTTCCCCTCCCTCCTTCCCTCCCAGTCCCCTCCCCCCACTACCACCCCTCTCCCCCAGATAGAGCCAGCAGATTCTAATATGATTGTAGTGACTGGGAGTTGGTGTCCTGGAGGCCCAGGAGGTCACATGAGGTCACAGCACTGGGCTCTGGGTGGAGGGAGGGGCTTCCGTTTCCGACCAGCTGTTATCCGGTGGAAGTCACATTTGAACTTGTGCACACGTGTGTGGGTGCCTGTGTGTCAGGTGGGCATGTCTGCAACACTGTAATCTATTTCTAAAACACGACCTCATGATCTCATAGGGAAAAAAAAATCAATGAATATTTACTACCCTTGCTTTTTTTTCCCCTTAAAAATTGCAATTTTGCTGTCTGGTTATTAAATCTATTTTTATTGTTACAAAAATGCCTTCTATCCATTAGGATGAGGGCAGCCCGGGGCTAGAGAAGAGCGTGCGTCACTCACTGCTGGAGGAGGAGGAGACAGACTCATGTGGCAGTGGGCAGGTATGCCAGGCTGGGGTTGGGGCCCAATCTTACAAACACGCAAACCTTTCAGGAGGGTAGGTCTTAGTGCAGGATACCCTGTTACTCTTTCACGGGAGGCTTGGCTTTTTGGGGGATCAGCCTTCCAGGTGCACCTGCTATGAGAACCTACATAAACCCTGACTTTCGGGGTCAAATGTTCCTATACCTGTGTTGAAGGGCTGAGTGCCGGGCCACACACAATGCAAGCCTTAGCTGGAGCAGCTTTTGACAATGTTCACTCATGCTGTGGGAGAGATGGGGCAGGATGGGAAGGACCTGGGGTCACTCTGTGACACCTCCCCACTACCCGCACTGGTCAGTGGCTCTCTTTCTCCTACAAGCTGCCGGCTCCGTGTGATGGCTACCATCTGCCTCCAAAGCCAGAGCAAACCTCTCTGCAGACCTGGGCATAGAACTCTCCAAGACCAGGCACTGGGTTTTTCTCCATGGCTGGCCTGTGCTGTGCTTGTAAAGCCCAGGACCCCAGGCCTGGGAAAGGACATCCCAGCACAGGACACTGGACTTTTAGGCTGGTGACTCCCTCTTCCCAGTTGAGGGGCTATCTCCAGGCACTGGTGTGTCAACTGCAGGTGTTTTTGTCAAAGGACATGGATGTAAGAGCTATCCCCTATGAAGACCTTGCATTCCCCTGCATGGTTGGGGTCCACAGAGCTCCTGGCTGACTGACCTATGTCATCACTGAAGATTTGCAGTGACTCTCATCTGATGGCCATGGCTTCGGCTGGACAAGACATCCACCCATTCCTTGTTCTTTGGCCCCTGAGAGCCGCTCCCCACACTGCTGTTTGTATCCATGGTAATGCTGCATACATATCAGCTTGTAGAGTATGTGACTGAATTTGTTCTCTGAGGTCTAGGGTGACCATGATTTGGTCCTGGATGTCTGGACTGAGAAGGGGAACATTGGGGCATGGCCAGGTTGGTGGGACCAGGTACACAACACGGGCATCTTAACACATTTTTGCAGCCTTTAGTAAAAACCTTGAATACCTGGACCCATCTGACTGACTCCCGCCTTCTGAATTCCTGCCTCTGGAGCATGGCTTCTGCCTACTTGAGGCCACTGTCTTTTCTCACTGTGAATGTCTAGGGCTTGTCGTGAGGGGGTCAAAGTGCCCCTAGGCCAGCACCAGAGCTAGTGGGAAGGAAGGTTCCAGGATGTATGAAGCTGACCTACAATCTCCTTTAAGGCTCACAGGGGTGGGGCATTGCCAGTGCAGAGAACAGAGATGTGTCCTAAGCTGCCACACCCCTTTCCAGGCCGGGGGTTCCTACTGCTGCCCCCATGAGGATATTCCAGAGGCCCAGGTGTGCATGCTAGGTAGCGCCAGACTTGGGAGGCTAGTCCTGGGTAAAGGCTTGGTCTCTAGCCTGGGACTGTTTCGGGCTCAGGAAACCTTAGCAGATGAAGTCTAGTGGGAGGTCATTGTGCCAATAGGGGTGCTCTTGAAGGGATAATGGGACACCAGTCTCTTTCTTGGCCCAGCTGTGTTCTTCCATATCCCTCGGCCATGGAGCCGGCCAACTGCTGACTGAATCATTTGAAACTATGATCTGAAGTGAACCCTTCCTACCCGTAGGTGGGTATCACAGGGGTCCGTCATAGTGATGGAAAGTGAACCTCATCTTCGGGGAAGCCCCAGCTTGACTCTGTACAGCATCCTGTGGGTCACAGCCAAGGGTTGATGCCAGCTGGGCAGCCAACATGCTGTGGCTTAGGCTAAATTTTGTTTTGAACAGAGCAGCTCCGGAGAGGGCTGTCTGCTTTGCAGCATTCCACAGCACAGTGGTAAAACAGGCAGCTGGGGGAACCTGTCACACTCCAGCCTGGCTCTGCCCAGCTGAGGGCTGAGTCACTCACCTTGCTCCTCAGACTGTTCAGGGCAGCAGCTGCAGTGTGAGTGGGCTGCCTGCAGCACCATGCCACATTCTTGTCTGCCAGAGCGTGACCGGTCCCACCCCACAGCTTGCATGTGCACAGCTTGGCTGCCCATTAGCATTTCTCACAGAACACAGGTCCACGTTGGAAAGCCAAGCAGAGCCAGCAGTTCGGGAGAGGGTGGGGCTACAGCGGGACCCCCGTGGCCTCTGGAGCCCCGTGGTCTCTGGAGCCCCGTGGCTCAGCTTCTCAAGGCCAGTTACCCTCCATCATGCTGGAGATGGATTGGTCTGCCCTTGTGACCTCAGGTCTACACTCAGTCCCTTGAGCTTCAGATGACCTGTGTAGCTCACCTGAGCCCAGGACAAGGACTAGAGCCTGGCACCTGGTGGGAACCAAGTTGTCCATCTCTAGGAGATGGAGTATTACCACCTGACCTGAGGTCCCTCCTGGGTCTTGGGAGAAAGCCTCAAAGTGCAGGCGGAGAACAGAGTGTGCTTGGGGGAGGGGCGAGGACAGTTGGCATTCTAGGCACAGGCAAAGGCTACCTGTTGGCGACCTGGGATAACTAGTGATAGAATCTCTCTTTCTTTTTTTCCTTTTTTTTCTCTTTTCCTTCTTCCCCTCCTCACCTCTTCCCTTTTCTCCCATCTCTCTCTTCTACATCTTCCTCTCCATCCTCTTCCCTCTCCTCTCCTTTTATTTCTCTCTTCCTCTCCATTCTCTTCCCCCTCCTCCTCTCCCTCTTCCCCTTTACCCCTCTCCCCCCTCCTCCTTCCTCTCCATCCTCTTGTCTTCCTCCTCTTCTTCCTCCTCTCCTTTACCCCCTCTCCCTCCTCCTTCTTCCTCTCCATTCTCTTGCTGAGCCTCTAAAACTGTGAGCCAAGAGAAATCTTTGCTCTCTTGAATCGTCTCCATCAAGCATTTGGTCACCATGACAAAGCAATGCACACTTGGCGGGGTCACCTCCAGACCCAGGAAACCAGCTCTCGTGAGTCAGCTGAGGTGAGACCTGTCCCCACCTGGCATGTGAGGTTGATGGGATGGGTTTAAGGCTGACTTTGGCACGGACTCACCTTGCCCGAGCCTCAGTTTCCCACTCATGAGAAAAGACAAATTAGATTCAGCTCTACCTTCTCGTTTTGTGCTTGTCCGATTCTGAGAACTCAGGGCAAGGCTGCCCTGTTGATCTCATATGTAATTATTTTTTCTCAGGATTACACATTCTGGAATAAAAATGAAATAAGACCTTCAGAATAACAGATGGAATACTTTTTGACCTAACATTAATATGCCACCAGGCAGGCAGGAAAATGAATCAGTAAGATTAAAGACATGCAGGGCCCAGGAGAACAGCCGCTGGGGGGCGTGGTGGGGGAGGGGCGGCTCCAAGGATATTTATTTGCTCTGACATTAGGGCATTAAGCTGGTGCATATGTAACACCACATAAAAATGACACCAGCAGCACATTCCTCAGCTGGCACCACTGTCTTTGTCAGGAGTCCTCCTAATTAACATCGGAGGAGCTGCCTCCCTGGCCATCCCGGAAGCTTGAGCTTGGCCGTCCGATGAAGGCCCATCCATCTTGGGAGACTTAATTGGGGAGGTGGAGGTGTGGTTTCCAGGGAAGACGGACAGGAGAGGGAAGTGGGAACCAGAAAGAGGGAGGAGCAGGCATGCCAGTTCTTGCCAGGTATATAACCATTCAGCAGTGGCCCTCACTGCTGACCCACGAGGCACATGTCATTTATGCCCAAATGGCAGACCCCAAGGGGCATGATGGGATGTGAGGCCATGCCCCCTTCTCACAGGCTAGGCCTGCTTGTGCGGTGAGTCTTGGAGACACAGGGAACACCACAGCATAGCCATACAGGTGAAGAGGACTTGGGAGATGGGAGTCCCCCTAGCTCTGACTACTGTGGTCCTGGAGTCAAATGTGTCAGGGTTAGCTGGTCCCACAGACAGCTAAGGAGCTCTGTCCTAGTGAACCCCCAATCTGCCTGCACACACGTGTGCTAAGGCCCAGCCCTTGGGAAACCAGTCTGAAGAAGTCACAGCTGGAATTAAGATCAGAGACACTGTCTGCCCAGCATCCACCCACAGGACCAGGCCAATGCTTCGGAACTTCGCCTTCCTGTCCTTGTCTTGCGTGTTGGATCACTGTGACTTAGGGCCACAGCCCTAAGGCTGGGTGTGGAGGCCATGGTGGCATGCATCCTGTCAGCTTTTGCACACATGCAATGTTAATGTCCACTGCTGCATGCCCTACACACAACCTTCTCTGTCTAATGCCAATCACTACCTTTTGACAGCCAGCAACTAGGTGTGGGTAGGGGGCTATGCTCAGAGCACTGAGAGCCAAGATTCTGGGTGGACCCTGGGAGACCACAGCAGCTTGACAGAGGACATGGGGATGGGAGGGGACTGCAGCTGGAATGAGTGATAAACTGGCACTTGGCTTATACTCAAGCTGTTTGGATTTAGAGTCAGGGAAAGTTTCTTGTTCTATCTTGTCAAACATGAAAAGATACATAATCCCTTGCTTTTCTTTCTCCTCTTTTCTCCTTGGCTGCCAGGAAGCTCAGAGTTCACCTTAGCTCAGAGCTGTAGAAGCTCTTTCTGGTCTTGGGTCTTGCATGGTTATTGTAGAAGGATCTGTGTTTTCTGGGCTCTACTTGGGTGATGAGTACATTGGCATTTTTTCTGAAAGCATGCTACCTTGTCATAAAAAGGGAGGTCAATGAGCCCCAAGCACGGGTGTAGGGCAGGCAGTAGGCCGGGCACTGTAAGATCGAAGGGTCACATAGCACCGCCCATCCTCTAAGACCCTCTAGTTTTTGAGAAGCAGTGACGAGCACCTGGGGGAATGGTCAAAGCCCCACATCAACCTGCAGGTGCTGCCTGGGAGCCAGTGGCTACCTCTCTGCCCAGAGCATTTCTGCTCCTGTCTTCCCTGCCCCGCTCCGCTCTCAGACCTCCCTCAGATCACCCTGGGATGCCAGGTCAGGAGGGAACCTGGAGTCTTTTGACCACTTTGCTTGTTAGTGGCTTGTTGCTGTAACGTCACTTGACAAAAGCACCATTAGGAAGAAAGGTTTTATTTCGGCTCACTGTTGGGATACAGTCCACCATGGTGGGGAGGCACAGTAGCAGGAGTGTGAGGCTGGTCACATTGAGATGCTCAGCTCACCTTCTCCCTTTCCTAGTCCAGGACCCCATCCCGTGGAGTGGTGCCATCCACATGTAAGGTGGGTCTTCCATCTCAGTTAGCCTACTCTAGACGATCCCTTATAGACATGCCCTGAGATTTGTTTCCATGGTGATTCTAACTCCCATCAAACTGACAAGATAGACCATCACATCCATGGACAGAATGGGATTTGAGGAGGGCCTTTAAGAAGCCACTGCTGATGCCCAGATAACATTCTTTTTCTGGAAGTTTCTGTCACCAAGACCCCTACAGTCACTCTTGCTTCTGTCCTCCGAGTGTGTCCCTTCAACATTTGTGAGGACACTGTGACTACCTCCATCCTGCCAGTAGAGCCCTGTCATCTGTCGTGGAGGTTGAGAAGCTTGAGGACGTTGGTTCTAGTGTCCATGGCTTGCTAACTTACAATGGGCAGGAGGCTTTGCTGCCCTGGCTATCCTGGGTAAGAAGGAGTGGGAAATCAGCTAGTGATGTCTGTCCCAGCTGGCACACTTGCTGACATGATGGGAACCATCTTCACCACTGAGGCCAATCTTGGAAGTCAGGCAGGTGCTGAGGTCTAAGATGCCATTCTCAAAAGCTTTCCTTGTAGACTCCTTGGAAGTTCTTACTGGTGTCTAACCTATGGGTGCACCAGAAAACTCTTCAGTGTCAGCCTTCATGTTCCTGCCAGTAGAACAAGCCCCCAGCCCTGCTCACTCCCAGCCCCGCCATGCCTTTCTAGGAGTCTGGTTTCCACAGCTTTCTTCACCCCTGGGAAAAAATCCACAGCCCCAGGGAGTTACTTGCGTGCTTCCCTGAGCCGGACCTGCAGCTGGGGCCCAGGCACCGCCTACTTTCCAGCCCGCAGCTCAGCCAGTGTCTGCCCTGGCAGAGTGTGGGATGGCCACTCCCAGCTGCAGCCAACCTGTCCCTTGGGATGACTGATGTGCTTCTGTCTGGTTCGGCCGCTGGCCACATGTAGAAGCCAAGTCACACGTGAGGCCTTTCAGGGCATGGATTTACACAATATTACAGACTACAGAACCTCATATATCATTGGCAGTGTAAGAGCTGCTGCAACACCCCTACCCTGTGCCATTAATCTTGGGTGAGCGAGGCTGGCAGATAGCCTCGACTCTCCCCTGATGTGCCCTGCGGCCGGGCTGAAGAGCCTCTTGCCTGGCTTTTTCCATTTTCTTCCTAACAGCTTCAATATTTTAACAAATCCAAGTGCTGTCCAAACTGGTGGCGGCTTCCGCAAGCCAGCTGCACTCTCCCGGCTCTGCCACGGTCATGAATTTAGTGGCCTGTGAGTTATGGACCTGCAGAGCCTCCAGCCTCTCCTGCTCCCATGGGTGGAGTCAGCCCCAGCTCTCTTCTACCACTGTGGGATGACCTCTTCGTGGAATAGGACACAGGAGCCATAGACCATGGCCTTTGAGTCCTAGGCCACAGTACAGGCCCTTGGCAGGGTTTCTACCACAAGCCACCTGTTTTGGGACTCCGAGAGGGACAGAGTCTTTAAGACACCATGTTACACATTAAGAAAGCGCTTGGGACTATCTAGAGCCTGGGTTGACATTCTAAAGTTAAGGAAGGAAGTCAGGAGGGAGCATCAAGGGTCAGGCACTTAAAATCGAGAGGGGTGGCTTCAGGTTTGACCCCAGTGGACCTTTGAATTGTCCAGCACCCCACACCTGATTCAGGATGACCTGAACCATTGAATGCATAAGCTCACCTATACAGAATGACCGTGACTTTTGGACCAGGCTATACAGGCTCACCCAAGGCATAGGTTGACCTTTGAGCCAGCAAGCCCACCCCAATGAAAGCTGACCTTGACCTTGTAGTCTCTCCCAGCATTGTTCATTGACCTTTGCAGGCCTGTGGACACTCACCATTGCCAGACTCCTCAGAGAGCCAGTCTACGCAACGCCCTTCTCGCAGGCAGCTTCTGTCTGTCAGCAGCAGTCATAATTCTAACGTAACAAGGAGTCCTTTGAGCGACTGGCATCGAGCTGTAAACACACACATTTTGCAAACCTTAAAGGTCTCCTAAGGAACTGGGATCTGGGGCTGCCTGGGTGCCATCCAACCCAGCCCAAATCCATGGGATTTTGTTTGCCCTCAACTAGGATCATTTTGTTGTGATGGGTAGAAGGAAGAGGTACAGACCTAGGCTTTAAAGGTTAGGTGAGAACGGCTGGGAGTGGCGTGGGGTATGTGTGTATGTGTGTGTGTGTGTGTGTGTGTGTGTGTGTGTGTGTGTGTGTGTGTGTGTAGGGCAGCTGGTAGCACTGTTTCTTGTGGGCACAGAGATATTGAGGACAAGAAGCCACAGGCTGAGAGGCACGTGCTGTAGTGATGCTAGGAAGGTGAAGAGGGGCCTGGGAGAGAAATGGAGGGAAACCCTGTTGAGCCCAGGCTGTGCCCTACCCCAAGACTAGTTTACAAGGAGCATTGACTCCATTTGGAGCACAAATGCAGAGGCAGGCTGACACTGCCCCTGAGAGAAAGTGCAGACAGTGCCATCTGTCTCCCACCTCCCACCAGGCATGGCCTGATAAATAACTTATCCCTAAGACTGGGCAGGGTGCCATCCCATAAACTTATCAAAGCCATTTGGAACCATATGAGCATGTGTGTATGTTGAAATAATAAGAAAACTAGGCCCGAGACCTTGCAGAACACAGTAGTCAGAGGAAAAGGTGCACACCTGTCGACTGAACCCTGTGAAGAAGAGGACATCTGACCGGTGTGTACATTGTCAAGGGCCAGACAGGCAGAGACCCCGGTCCCAGGGCCCTCATCTCGGCTGTCTCCCTTCCACACTCCACTCTGACTCCCCAGCCATTCACCCTGCTCCCTCGGAGCGAGAGGACATCTCAAGCTCTGTTTGTTTTTATTCCATGTTAGTCATTAATTTAAAAAACTGTTTCTAGGAAACATATAAGCAAGGCTCAGCATCCACAATATTTTTTGGTGTTTTGCATCTTTGGCGTGACATCGGGCTGAACCGAAACAGTGACTCAGTATCCCAAATGTCACAGTTGGCTGGGGCAGCATCTTCCTCATGTGGATAAACATAGGGATCCAGGGTGAAGAGAGGGAGGAGGACAGGCTGCTGAGAAACAGAAACGCAGCAGTGGGGTGTGCTGGCGCTGGGATCCCCAGAAGCGCTGGCTTCCTCCTTGGTTCCCAGACTCAGGCTTCAACACTCTATGGTGGGCTGTCGTCCTCTCTGCCCCCCTCTGAGTGGCTCTGTGCTTCAGGCCGAGGGGCAGCCTCGCTCTGGCTGAGATGAGAGAGATAGACAGCTGACATCTTGGCCATCTCCATATCCCACCGTCAGCATCTGGAAATGGGGGAGGGGGTGTCAGACTGACCATGGGGTCAGGTGCCAGGGAGGAATGACCAGGGGACCACAATCTATCTGCATGTGAGACGGGAGCTGGTACAGCACAGTGACTCTACAGTGAGGGCAGCACCGTTTGCCACCTTTGTGGTGACAGGAAAGACTGGCTGAGTTGGGCAGTTGGAGGGCTACATCTGTGTTTCTAGAAGCCCAGGGTTAGCTGGTGTAGATGTGGGGGTGCCTCTGGGCCATCCTGACCCAGCCATTAAGTGAGCCTCCACATCTGTCCTAAGATGGGACGCAGAGGCCAGAAATCTCTAGTGGTGAAATTTATCAATCTATCAATCCTGGCCTGTGCCCTCCTCATAGAGGATAGTGTCACTGTGGATAATGTCACTGTGGCGATTGCCATGCTCAGCCATGAGGACTTAGCCACATGATGCTGAAGCAAGGTCTCGGAGGTGAGGCTGCCTGTCACTTGTTTGGGGAAGTGGTTGTCAAGACTTAGAGCCTTTAAGGAAGGACTGGACAGCAGGGCAGAGGTGCCGGGCTCAGGGCAGTGTGCGCTCAGGCCTTTCTCAAACATTGACAAGGCCCAGACTGCAGCTGCGCCTCTGCTGGGCAGTGTAAGCCTCTCACTGTGGAGACACTGGCTGTCTCCTCCCTGCAGTCCAGCTGGGTTCTCGGAGCTGCTGAGCAAGAAGAATGCTCTGCATTTTCTTCAATAGCCAGTGAGTAGCTCACTTGCTGCACCAGGGTTGGGGACAAGGTGATCGCCAGGGCAGATGACATCCCTGTCCCTCTATCCAAATGGAACTGGCATGCTAAAAGAGGAATATGTAGCAATTAAAAAAATAGTGGTGAAAATGTGCAGATGAAGTGTGCATAGCTGCAGAGGAATGACCATGGGAGGCAGGGGCAGGTCCCCAGAAGGATGCAGAGAGGGGTCCTGCAGGTACCTGGTGAAGAGTGACCATGGGAGACAGGGGCATGACCCAGAAGGATGCGGGGAGGGGTCCTGCAGGTACCTGGTGAGGAGTGACCATGGGAGGCAGGGGCATGACCCAGAAGGATGCAGAGAGGGGTCCTGCAGGTACCTGGTGAGGAGTGACTGTGGGAGGCAGGGGCATGACCCAGAAGGATGCGGGGAGGGGTCCTGCAGGTACCTGGTGAGGAGTGACCATGGGAGGCAGGGGCAGGTCCGCTCTCTGACTTGCTTTCCTCCTTTGTGAGTCAAGCATTGCTGGTGTTTGGATGAACTGAGCTCCCAGTGTGAAGAACTTAAAGTGGACCCAGTGGCTTCAGCTGCCTGGACTTGCCCAGCAAGGCGTCAGTTGAGTGCAGGGACCAGGGTCTTGTCACGTGGAGAAATTCAACCCCAACATGATTTCACAAGCTCCTGAAAGCCATGACACATTGGGGCAGGAGCTCCTGAGGCCTCACAGTCCGGGGTCGGGTCAGCATGCTGCTACTATCACTGATGCATTGCCTGGAAAGAACTGTAGCTAAGTGGAAGCGGTAAGGACTCAGTTGCTCTGTGCCCCAGGTGTGCTCTAGTCCACACGTTCCTGACCCTTCTTTTTTCTTTTATCTCTCTTTTTAAATATATATATATATTTACACATGCACGCTGAAGGAGGAACTTTTTGGGTGTCAGTCCCTGCCTTCTACCTCGAGACAAGGTCTTTGTTTATTGCTGTGTGTTTCAGGCTAGCTGGCCCGGGAGTCTCCAGAGGGTCTCCTGTCTTGGCCTCCCATCTTGCCATAGGTGTGCGGGGATTAGAGAGGCGTGCTGCAGCAGGTTGATGTAGGGTCTGGGGATCTGAACTCAGTTCCTCACGCTTGCATGGCAAGCGCTTTACCCACTGAGCCTCAGCCCCATTTCTTTTCTCGCTGGGCACGTGACACACACATCCCCAGCCTCGTTTCCCTCAGGAGGGGCTGTGTGTCCATTTACTGACCAGCGGGGCAGAGGGAGGCCTGTCATAAGCACCCCTGTTCAGCATGGCTGGGCCCAGACCTCTAGGACCAAAGCAAGAAGGGCGAGTGCCGCGTGAGTGAGGACGAGCCTCGCTCTGGGCCTTGGAGACATGGGGGTGTTTCTCGGGGCAGTATTGAGCTGACTGGTCCACATGCCATGGAAGACACGGAAGAGAAGTCGGAGAGTGTCTGCCAATCCTCCCCTGAAGGGGACAGCGGCACCGCAGCTGGGACAAGGGCTGTGGAAGGGCCATGTTGTCTCTGGTACTTCCTCCCACTTCCAGGAAGTCACACGCCTTTGACTCCTTCTGTAGAGTACAGGAGACTTGCATAGGAGGAGGCAGTTGGGGTCCAGTGGATGAGTCCAGGCCTGGTCTTCTGTTCACTTTCCCTTCTTCTCGTGTGAGTGTGTGTGTGTGTGTGTGTGATATGTGTGTGTGTGTGTGTATGTGTGTGTGGTGTGTGTGTGTGTATGTGTGGTGTGTGTGATATGTGTGTGGTGTGTGAATGTGTGTATGTGTGTATTGTGGTGTGTGTATGTGTATATGTGTGGTGTATGTGTGGTGTGTATATATGTGGTGTGTGTATTGTGGTGTGTGTATTGTAGTGTGTATGTGTGGTGTGTGTATGTGTATATGTGTGTTGTATGTGGTGTGTGTATGTGTGGTATGTGTATTGTGATGTGTGCATATGTGATGTGTGTGTGATGTATATGTGTACATGTGGTGTGTGTGTGTGTGTGTGTGTGTGTGTGTGTGTGTGTGTGTGTGATGTGTGTAGGCAGCTTGCCCTGGGGAATCTCCTGCATCCACCATCACGGCTGGTATTACAGGCGGCTGCCATACCTACCTGGTGCTTTGTGGGTTCTGAAGATTGAACACTGAGGTTTTCTTGATTGCTGAGCATCTCCCTGCCCTACTCTGCAGCTCTTAAAGTCACAGGCCCTTTGGTGAAGACCTGGGGTCTCTAGGGTTGGACTTAGCCCTTCCTGGAGACACAACTCTGAGTCTCAGTTTCCCAAGCTCTTGGAGGGGACAGCTGCAGTGAAGTGCTGGATTCCAGGGCCCCCAACACGGGGCCTCCTTAGCTGTTTTCCTATTGTCTCTTGTCCCTCCTGGGCGCTCAGGGTCGTGTGGTGTGAAAATGACTCTTCCTTTTGAAGAGATGGAGAACAGAGCTCCAGGTCATCAGGTGACTCTAAAGATCACAGATCCCCAGTGAGACGCTGTCACAGGACTGGAACACCCATAAACGACCCAGGAGGACGGGGATCACTCCACCTCTGTTCTGCCATCGTCTCGTGAGGAAGATGGTGTATTCATTAGCTCCCAGTGACTTACCTTCTCCAGATCCCCTGAGCTGACTTCGAGTTGGGGGATCACTGTCGACGCTGGGTTAGTGTAGGGCTCTATGGTTTTCCACTGGGTGCCTGTGTCTTAGTTAATTTCTCTATGGCTGATAAAACGAGCTGACCAAAACGGCTTCAGGGAGAAGCGTTCTTTTGGTATAGTCCATCATGGCAGAGAAGTCATGGCAGCAGGCACTTGAAGGATCTGGTCACATTGCCTCCATGGTCAAAAGAGTGCTTGGCAGCATGACGGCTTTGCACAACGTTCTCCAAGAGGCTCACACGCTGACGCAGGCGCAGCTCAGCAGGATCCTGAGGTTGCTAAGGACCATTCACTGGAGCCCTGGAAATGTTCTTATTCCCTTCCACCTGTCTCCTCCACAGTGGAGTTTGGAGATCTGACTGCACATGAGAGCAGGCCTGGGGTTTTACAGGCAGCCATAACCTGGACGCTGGTGTTCCGATGGAGTTAAGGAATTTACAAGCGGCCACTGGGCCAGGCAGGCAGCTGTGCGTAGCTTTCATCTCTACCGCTTTGGCGGAGGCCCCGGGGCTCTCGAGCCGGCACACTTCAGAGTGGGGAAGATGTGGAAATTGAATTAGTCTGCACATTTGGGCTGCTGATGGCTTTCCTCAGAGCCATTTCGCTCGCTCCTTTTTAATCTCATCTTTCTATTTATAAGCATCTGGCAGCTAAGTGGAGCTCAAGAGTACATTCCAGGCCCTGACCGCCCGTCATAACCCTCTCAGGCTTCCCCTCCCATCTGTGAAGGAGAGCTGTGGCCCCACAGGGAGCTGAGCAGAGCCCATAGTGAATATGATATGCTGAGGGCGTCCCGAAGGACGTGATGGGGACCTGAGAACAAGGCTGCATGTGCAGACATCTGTGACCAGGTGCGCAGGCTTATATTTCCAAGGCTTTGTGACTTCCCTCAGCTTCCGACTCCTGGCCAGACTAGGCCTAGCTCCTGAGGGCAGCCATCTACCAGTCACGGAACACCTACTGGCTTCCCACTCCAGGACAGGACCTGCCCCTCAGCCTCACTGGGCTTATGGCCATGGTGAAACCCTCAGCCCAGGGCTCAGCCCTGCCAGGGCTCAAGAAATGGTCATGTGACAGTCATTATTCCCAATGGCCCAACCCATGGGTTTACCCCAGCTTACAGGATCAGAGTGCTTCCTTTAAAAACTGAAATATGAGACTGGCATTGTGGGCAGGTGGAGGAGGTCTGAGGTGTGGAAATGAAAGATGGAGGGATGGAACAGAGGGCCTCAGGGTTGGCTTTTAAATGGCAGTTGTTTAGCACAGGAGAAGCGTCTGAAAGATGAGCACTGAGAACCACCGGCCTGTGAGAGGTGCCCGAGCCTCCCTAGGGAGGTGAGGATAGACCACCACGGAGGGAATCGTGAAGAGCGGAGGAGGTGGGGGTGGAGTCAAAGACGAGCAGGGCTGGCAGGGGTGCAACGGACCCTGATGTAGTGGGGAATGTTGAGGCATTAGCAGGATGTGAGCGTGAAGCAGGGGCATGGCAGGCAGTGCTTGGCAAGGCCTGGCAGGTGTGAAGCTGGCCATGGCATGAAAGGGTAGGTATGCAGAGACAGCCCTTGCCCTTATCTCTGAGAGATACCCTTGATTTGCATAGAGGGGGAGCTCTATGCGTCTGGGGTGGACGGTGGTTCCTGTACTCCTGGCTCTAAAGCCCAAGACCCTGAGAAAGGATGAGAATTTCGGAGCTTAAGGATGGGTGATGCAAAACAGCTTGAACCCCTGGTTAACAAATACCGACCACCCTCCCCAGTGCCTTCAGGAGCTATTGTTTGGAGAGGGGGATGGCCAAGTGAGCAAATCCTAGGGTGGGAAGTCACTGTGCCCAGTGGTGGGTGGGAAGGGCTACAGAGAGCTCAGGGGCATTCAGCCTGGGGGTCACAGAAGACTCCAGAGAGGAAGAGGACTTTGGATGGTCTTTCAGAACAAGTGGGGGTGGGGGTGGGATGGGGTGGGAGGGTGTTGGGGGTGTTGTAGGAGGGGACCGAGGCCTGGAAGAACAACCGGCTTTGCAGGGAAGTCTCACGGATGGATCAGCAGGAGGGGAGAAGTCGTGGAGTGGGAAGAGTGGAGGAGAGCGTGCAGACCATGAGCAGCTAGTCTTGTTGACCACTGGCCTTCCCATGGCCGCTCTCAGGGCTGTTTGGTCTCTGTGCATCAATGCTTCTGTGGTCCAGTCCCCACCCTCGGGGACATTGGTGTCAGAGATGGTCAGTTCTCCATGAAGAAAGCTGACTGTAGATGTGCTGATGAGGGAATCCAAGCATGTGGCCGTTCTATGGAAGTCACGTGCCTCTCTTCACAGTGATAGCTGGCAGCTGATGAAGCCTGCTCCTCTGGGAAGCCACATCCCCACTCTAAAATCTAAACATGTCAAGATAATACTATGGAGATGCCCACTGGTGCCCCACTGGCTTGAAGCAGAGGTCTGAGGGCAGCCCACTGTACCCACAGATGCATCAGGGTGTGACAGGGCCACCAGAGTCTGCTAGGGCTGGCTTTTCCAGAGGGAGAGGCCAGAGGTAAGGGGCCCATCTCTGTCCCCTGCCCCCTGCCCCCTCTGCATTTCCCACCAAGTTTTCACCTTTTAATAGATGGGACTATTTTTAACCAGCTTGACAACACCTCTGTAAGCCTCCATTCTTCACACTGAGAAGTAAAAGATGTTGTTTCCGAGGAGGTGCCAAAGCTCTTGAGCACCCCAGAAGTCTGGGGTTGCGTAGAGGGCACCAGGTCTTTGTGCCCAAAGATGAACTAGGAAAACCAGGAATGTTAAACGTTCAGGGTTGTCTCTTCAAAGAAAGAGATGCATAACCTGTTTTCTACCCAGAAGTCTGGGAATGGGTGTAGTTAATAGCCTAGTGCCCTGTGCTGTCTGTAGGGCCAGGCCACACCCGGTTCCCACAGGCTCTTATGTTTATCCCAGACTGTTCTTCTCTAGACCTTTTTCTTGAGCACTGTTTTTCAGTCGTCAGAACCCATCCTTATGGGTGCTGTCAAAAGTACTTTACAAATGGAGCAGAGGTGGCCAATAGCCTAGGTGACCTCTGTGCTATCTGTAGGGACAGACCACACCTGACTCCCCCAGACCTTTATGTTTATCTCAGTCATTCTCTCTAGATCCTTGAGCATTGCTTCTCAGTCAATAGAACCCATCTTTATGGAAAAGGCCATATGTGCTTCGTAAAGCATTTTAATGTAAATATATCTTAAGCTTTGTTGTACACATGGGACTGAGTTAAGTATCGTCAGAAAACTTCTAAATATGCCTAAATAAACCGCCCAGTGTCAGATTCTAGAAGTTTGAACCAACGCTGACTACCAAGCTATGTTGGACTAGATTTCTTGCCTCACGTGGATTGATACTCTGCTGGCCCTAGTGTCTGCAGAGACGACCCCCCCCCCAGGGGGTTGGTAGCTCATGTGGAGCAAAGAGCACCACTTCACAAACCTAAGGATTGGTTTTGGGAGTCCCAACCAACCAGGAGCTCAGGGAAGGTGGACGCAACTCTGTTACATAACATGGGTGCTCTGAGAGGATCAGGGGACCCTGTGCCTCTGCCTGGAGCTGCCCTAATACTTGAGGAACTACTAAGGGGTTCTGGACTCTGGATGGGGGATGATGGGGAGTATTTTTCTCCATGACTAGAGGCCTCGAGTCACCCTGAGTTCTGAGGTTGATGTGTGAGGGTGTATCTACAGAGACAAATGTTTTCTTGTTTCCTGTCTGGGATGCAGATGAGCTCCTCATCCCAAGCCAAGAAGCTGGTTCCACGGCTGACAAAGAGATACATGAAGCCATGGTCACCCACCAACCTCTGAGTGTCTTGACACTGACGCTCTTGTTAAACTCAGTACTGAACAATCCAGGTGGCCGCCGTGGCCAGGCTCCTCAAGGCACGGGTACATAGAAGGGGCTGGTGGGCCGGTAGGAGTGGGGGTGGGGTGGGGTGGGGGCCAGACCTGTGTCCCAAAGTCCTTCCCATGGACCCAGCCTCTGCAGCCCTGAAAGGATGAAAGCTGGTGACAGAAGGTGGGACTGGGCCAAGAAAGAGGAGCTTCTGCTCACGTGTCCAGCTCGGCCTGCTCTTCAGAGCCTTCTGTGGACTCACAGAGTGCCTGTACCATGCATGCGGCAGGCTGTTCACAATGCTTGTTGGGAGTCTCCTGGAATTTACAGACTCTGGTGAGGGTTCTCTCTGATCTTCCCCACCCCCAACCAGCCTGTGCCACTAACGCCAGAAGTTGGACCAGGTGGCAGGGAATCCCTGGGCTTGCTCAATTCTACCTTTGGGAGAAGGTAGGCACAGGAAAATGGCCATATGGGTTGGCCAGGGCAGGAAGGGGTCCAGATAAGCCCTTTGTGGTCTTGGTCACTGGATGGGCCAAATGTTATCACAGTTGGTCCTGAAGGCCACTAGCTTTTACAGCAGTAGGAGCCTGGCTCCAAGGCCAAGCAGGTTCAAAGCTGGGCTTTAGGCTGGCGGGGGGGGGGGTCTTCCTTGCTTGGAATCTGATCTCTCAACTCTCTCCAGACTGGTGGCTATTATAGAAAACCCCATTTTCACCCCATCTGTCCCATGACCCAGCCAGGTGTGCAGAAGGGCCCTAGGCAGGGTCTGTGTGGGCAGGGTGACATCATTTCACATTCACTGTTGTGGGCCCAGGGTCCTCTCAAGGGTGGCCATACTTACCAGACATCCAGCTCTGCCATCTGGCAGGGGCCTCCTGTGCCACTATAGAGAGCAGGGAGATAGTGTCACATCTATCACACCTCTACCTGGTAGGGACTTCCTGTATCTCATTGGCTAGAACTAGTCATATGATCATTTGCCCCCTTTTCCCACCTCAAGAATGAAGCTGAGGCATGGGAGCCTTCAGGACCCACTTAGCAGATCCAAGGAACAGGTTAGTGAGAACTTTTTCTTCCAGCTCTGGTGGCAGGTGAACAGTGGTAGGGAAACACATTCACTATTTAACTTTATACCTGCCTCTGCCTCCCAAGCGCTGGGATTAAAGGTGTGCACCACAGCTTCCACTTATTTATTTATATTTTCCATAGATAAGGGTTTTTTGTTTTTGATCAGCATCTATGCTTGTGCCTCACATGTGTGCAGAGTCTGAAGAAGCCAGGAGACGGTAGGGGATCCCCTGGAACCAGAGTTACAGACAGTTGTGAGCGGCCATGTGGGTGCTGGGAATTGAACCCACTTGGATCTTCTGCAAAAGCAGCCTGTGCTCTTAACTGCTGAGCCTTCTCTCCAGCCCCAGTCTTCATTTAAATGAAGGTTGATTCCAGGTGGGCTTTGCCCTGCCAGCAAGGCCTGGAAGGCTTATTGCTCTTCAATTAAATCCCCATTTAGGTCAGTGTTTAGAGGTTTTTTTGAGTGGGTGAGTGGGCACCGGGCTCAGGATATCTGGTTGATGGCGGCTTCCTGGAGAGACAAAAGCCTGCGGTGTTATGACCCAGGCGGTGATGGATTGCTCTGAGAGCGTCCTGCTGACCCCAGGCCGAGGGGGACGGAATGAGGCCCTCATGATAGATGGCTGGGGAGAGCTGTTTAATTTCCCAAGACCACCTGCCACTCTGTGGCCGTCATTTTCTGTGCTCTGTCCATCCATCAAGTACACGAGAGGCCAGGGGCACTTCTAATTTCAATGCTGGGGGAGTGCTTGCATTGGGCTAAAACAGGGAGATAGATGCCGTTCTTAGGAGCAGAGATGAGGATACAGCCAAACAGGGAGAAAAGATTATTCAACCCCAGCACCCATCCAGGTTGGCTCACGCAACTTGAAAGACCAGGGGTTCATCTGCAGGTGGTTGGAGGCAACTAAGCTTAGTTCTTAACTAGCTACATCAGAGCAGTGTGCCTGGCCCAAGCAGACCTTCCCATTGTTGGGGGTGGGGGCACGGCTTCTTGAGAACACAGGAACTGCCCGTCATATTCATCTGGGCAGACATTTCCCTTTACACGGACTGTGATCACACACACTGCTTTTACAAAGTGGAACAAGGGATTGCTTGTCTCTCCCCCCATTCTACCCCACCCCACCTGCCTGGCAGTGGTGTTGCATGTGTTCATGTTTTAAGTCGGGGCTGCTGCTTTCTGTCTGTTGGCCGAGAGCAGCCACGGAAAGTGGTGGATGCCCGGTATGTTAACAGAAAGCTCTTGGTGGTGGAACAGTGCCCCTCCCTCCCTGTCTTCATCCCGGGCCCCTTCTCTAAGTCCCTTCCCTGCATCCCTGTTTGCATAGCAGGTAGTTGGTGGGTCCAGGCCAGGTTAGTCTCTGGCCCTGCCTGTCATTCCGATCCCTTAGTACCATGCCACTAAATTTAGTGTTCTAGATGATTCAGCCACAGCAGCTGCCTTCAGCCTCCCCTTCAACGATGTGTCAATTGCCAGCTTTAAAAATAGCTTAATTGTTTTGTCCTGATTATAAAACTAATCCATATTTGTTGCCAAAAAAAAAGTTCAGGAAACAGAGTTTACTGAAGAACCCCCCCCCCACACACACACACACATGCACACACACTCTAGCCTGCATCCCCAGTTTTTGTGAGGAAGTAGAAAAGCATGATGGGAGCCACGTAGACAGCGCACTCCCATTGTTACACCTGAGGTCAGTCAGCCACCTCCGCACAGTGTGAAGGCAGGGCAGCAATGCCGTGGCTTTCTTCAATGGATCTGTGTGTTTAAGTAGTTTAACCTTCCCGTGACCTTACTCTGCCCTCCAAGTCCTTTCTGAGATGCTCCCCTCCCCCTGTCTGTGCTGGAATGTTGGTTGGTTTGATCTTGTCTTATGTTATATGGTCCTATGCAGGCCATCACAGCTGTGAGTTCATGATGCAACAACTGCGTCATGTCCAGAGGACACTTTCATAGCCCTGTCCCTAACTTCTGCTTCTTACAATCATTCCATCTCTTCTGCAATGTCCCCAACCCTTGGAGAGCGGGTGTGACGTAGAGGAGATGTGAATCAGGTTTTCAAATGGTTACCAGTTGTGACTGATCAAGGCAGGGAACTTTGGGCTTTCTTTCTCCTAGGAAACATGGCCTTGTGATAGTCTTGCCCCTGGGGTGTGACTTAAGGCTTCACTGACAGCCGCTGTCACGAAAAGGATTTGCCTCACACATAGCCCACACTGGCGTCATTTGTGGTCCCCACTTCCGTGATGTCTTTGCAAAGATACGTGTGAGCAAAGGAACCCTCACACCGCTGACTGTGACTCTGTGGGGCTTGCCAGGCCTTTCCCATTTTCCTCTTGCAAACAACAGCACTGAACACTTCCCCGTTTCCCACCACCTGGCTGATTTCTCTAAGTCACACCCTGGAATAAGGAGAGCTAGGGTCCCTGGTTCCCTGCTGGTGAGGTTAGGTGGATGTTTAAGAAAGCGATTTCACAATGCCAACTTAACTCTTAGAAATCCTACCATAGCAGAAAGGGTGGTAATGAAGGGAGGGGCCAGATATGAAGTCACAGGTCCCACACCTCTCTGGGACCACACTGACCTTACCAGCTAGGGGACCCATAGACATAATCCAGTGGCTCAGGCAGCCCCTGCCTCAGTCACCTTGTGTAGTTTCTAAAAGCTGGAATCTAAATCAACCTACTTTCCAGATTCTAGGAGAGCAGGTGCTCACAGAGAAAGAGCCCAGGGGCAGACGGGCAGCTGTGCTGGGCCCGGGCCAGCCTCCAGAAGCCCAGAGCTTCCCCTTCCCGTCTGGTCAGTGGCTGGCCTGTCCCCTCTCTCCAGGTTGAGCAGGAAGATGGAGTAGCCTGCTTCTGGAAATGGTGCCTGCTGCCAGGTCCTCGCTGCTCCCAGGGGAAGTCACACTTGCTGTGCTTCTTGTACCATCGAGCTAATTAAGATGAAAGGAAAACTCTTGGATGAGCCCGGGGAAGCAGCATCTACTTCAGATTCTGCTCGGCTCCCCATTCCATCAGGCTACTCTTAGTAACCTCTTAGGACCCCCTGGCTTGTCCACCTCCCGAGAGGACAGGCCTCACGCTGCATGGTTCTGGCACAGGATGGAAAGAGAGAAAACACTGAGGGAATACGAGAAGAGAAAGAAGCCCCGTACACCACCCACTGAGATTCGGGAAACTTCACTGCAACCGATAAAGCCCGGATTGCCTGCAGAGTCAATGGTCCCATTTCCAAGAGATGCTTCGGATGTTAAAAACAGTAAATAAGTCATGCTCACTCGGGCTGGAATGTTTGTAATCTCGACTTTTACTGTATTGGCATTCCTCCCTTGTCCCTAAATCTAAACAGTGAACCTCACAAAATAACATTGCAATTTCATTTCCAAAAGGGAATTCTTTACGATAAGAAAAATAACTAAAACCAGCTCATGTATTTTTTTAACTTGACTTTTACACCTTACTTAAATACTAAGCTTTGCTTAATCCTTAAATCTTTTTGTAAATTACATCCTCTGAGAAACATAATTTAGAAAGCTACAGGGTCACTCAGGGGTGTCCAGTTTTTGTACTGTGTGGTGTTCATGGCTATCCTGGGGAGCATGCAGCCCGTGGGTTGCAGATTGGGCATCCTTGATTACTGCAAAGATGCCTAAGTTCAAGTCTCTTTTGAGAAGTCACACCTGCGTCTTACTTGGTGTGGTGGTTTGAATGAGAACGGCCCCACAGGCTCATATAATTGAATGCTTCGTCACCAGGGAGTAGACCTGTTTGACAAGGATTAAGAGTGTCCTTGTTGGAGTAGGTGTGGCCTTGTTGGGGGTGGGGGTGTCACTGGTGGCGGGCTTTGAGATTTCAAAAGCCCACACCAGGCCCAGTGTCTCTCTCTTTGCCTGCTGCCTGTGGATCAAGATGTAAAGCTCTCAGCTACTGCTTCTGCACCCTGCTTGTCTGCTTCCTGCCATGATGATCATGGACTAGACCTCTGACGCTAAGCAATCTCCCACAAAACCCTTTCTTACAAGAGCTGCCTTGGTCATGATGTCTCTTCATAGCCACAGAACAGAAACTAAGACACTTAAGATTGCTGGGTGGGGTGATGGTATTGCACAGCTTTAATCCTAGCACTCAGGAGGCAGAGGCAGGTGGATCTCTATGAGTTCAAGGCCAGCCTGGTCTACAGAGTGAGTTCCAGGACAGCAGGGCCACACAGAGAAACCCTGTCTCAAAAAACCAAAACCAAAACAAACAAACAAACAAACAAACCAAAACCAAAACCAAAACCAAAAAACCCCAACCAACCAAACAAACAAACAAACAAAACACGGGATTGCATAAAGTCCTTTTCTTCTTTTCTTCCATGGCTCTCTGTCAACATGCTTAATTTACTATCTATGCTTCAGACCGGCTTGTATCTAAATTATTTTCCATGACATAGTCAAGGATCTGGTTTACTTGCGTGGAAGGGCCCTAAGGGGAAGAGAATCCTAGGCTGCCAGTGGCTGCATTGGGCTGTGATACCCTGCCACCACTGACAGTTATATCAAAGTCTGAAGCCACTTGGCTGCTCCTGCCCTGGTCTCTAGTGCCAACTCTGGAGAGAGGTCTTGCCAGGTCTGTGTGGCCACATGCCTCAGGTGTGGAGACATGTTTACATCACTGGCCCTGTGGGCCTGGCATAACTTTGAGTAGAATTAACAGATGACCAGCAACTGGCCACAGTGTCCAGCTTCCAGTTACTTCAGCTGCAGTCTCCCAGCATGCTCGGTGGTAATGGTGGCTGTGCCTGCTTGGCCCAGCCCTGTTCTCTGCAAGTCACAGGGCCGAGCTTCACAGGCATGTGAGAAGGATCTGTGCGTGTGTGTGTGTGTGTGTGTGTGTGTGTGTGTGTGTGTGTGTGTTGATCCTTGCATTGTTTTGTACAGCCACTGGGACCCACTAGAATGTTCTCTGGCTGTGCCAGGAAAACTGCTGGTGGTGGTGGTGGGGGGGACAGCTCAGTGGCCATGAGCCCTTGGGGACCCTGGAGACGGCTCATCATTGGGTAATTCAATGCTACAGCTCAGACCTCAGCAGGACAATCTCACAAAGCAGTGGCCACTTGGCTGCCTCTGTGCACACAACCTCTAAGCTCTGACATTTCTACCCTTGCCATCGCTCCCAGGTTTCTAGTCCTCAGGTCTCTCTGTCCCATGCTTCATGTCCCCCACCTGTCACTCCACAGCATCCTCAAGGACTTTCTGACAGGGACTCACGTTGTCTTCTAGTTCACAGAGACCTCCCTGACCAAGGAGCAGCTTTGGGGCTGGTGTACCCTGAGGATCCAGAGGTGACCTATGTGGGCCCGGGTGCCACCACACCGTGCCACTGAGACCCCTGCTGCTTCCTTTGCACGTGTTTCTGTCACCACCAGATACTGACAGCAGCTGTTTTTCACAAGCTTGTTACAGTAAGTGCTCACTAAACCCCCATTCCTTCATCTAGAGGAGATGCCTTCGGGGTGGTTATCACTCACCCTGCTTTGGGGATGTTACTCACTGAGTCTTCCCAACCCACCTCACCTGGGTAGAGGCTTGTCTGTTTCCTGAAGGAGGGACCTGGCAGCTGACCTTTCATCTTGTCCATGCCCTCCTGGCTTGCATATCCCTAGCTATGAGTGTGTGTGTGTGTGTGTGTGTGTGTGTGTGTGTGTGTGTGTACGCACACGTGCGCCCATGTGCATGTGTGTATGTGAGTGAGTGTGTGTTCAGGGTCAGGGACCAATAGGGCCTTTGGGGTGGAGTCCATGCAGGGCTCATGGGACCACACATTGCTCAGCATCAGGCTTCAGAGGAAGAATACATGTGTCTCCTTCCCCTTGCTCCCCCATGCCCTGCGCTCACTGGAGAAAGGGGGCAAGTGTGGTTCTAGCAATATGCTCTGCAACTTGCCCACAGCTCCTCCCTGTCCTCTCCCACACGTGAGCCTCCAGGGATGGACTGTGCACCTATTCCCCACCCTGACCCCCAAGCCCTCTGCTCACTGCACTGGGGTTGGGCAGGTTTCACCCTAAGCATCTCTCCATACAGGAGTCTCAAAACCTGGCAGGTCTTCTTTACAGACAAGAAGACTTTTCAAAGATATGTTTCCTCTCCTCTGGAGACTTTGCAATGGGCCTGACCCAGACAACAGAGCTCTAGTTCCCTTCTAGAATGTTCTCTTTGAGAGTAACTTAACACCAGTGCTCCCCAGACAGGATCTCACTATAGACTCCTCTGTCTGCTTTGAACCTCAGAAGCACCATGCTCCAGCCGTTGCACCCCCTGATGGCCACGAGAACCAGAGCTGGGTTTCGAAAGGACAGGCAAGGCCACCCACATCTCTGCGAAGCCTGAGGCCCCCTCAGTTCAGGCTCTGCCAGCTGGAGGCAGACACTGGTGATAAGGACAGCCCAGCCCAGGAAACTGCCACCTGGTAGAGGACACCATCCTTTCCACACTTTCTCACCTCCACACAAAGCATATGGGATATTTGCTGAGAAAATAGTATGCCAGCCCTGTGCTGTCTTAGCACATGTTAATTACAGTCACCAGTGATGGAGGCCACTCAACGTCAGCTCTTGGCTCTTCTTTTTTTTTTTTTTTAAGAATTAAAACAATTTATTCTTTGAAAATTTAATCCATGTGTGTGATGCATCTTGAGCGTATCCAACCTCTAATTCATGCTTCCTAGTTGCAACCCACCAGAACGCCCAAACGCACTCCCTCCCACCTTCATGCCCTCTTTTCCTTTCTTTTAAATAACTCAGTAAGTCTAATTAGAGCGGCCCCACGTGTGCATGAGTGTGGGGCCACTGTCAGAGGGAGCAGGGGCAATCGTTTGAAGAAAAACGATTCCCAGTGGCCACCAACGATAATAGCTCCACGTGAGCCCCTCCCCCAGCTATGCCAGACTGTGGACTGGCCTGGTCTTGTGCAGGCCTTGTGCAGACCACCACAGCTGCTGTGAGTTCATGACTGCCATGTCATGTCTACAAGACAGTATTTCACAGCATTCCTCCTCATTCTGTGGCTCTTATGTTCTTCTTACCTCCTCTTCCAAGATGTTCGCCGAGCCCTGGTGTGTGCGTGTGTGTGTGTGTGTGTGTGTGTGTGTGTGTGTGTGTGTGTGTGTGTGATATAAGATGTCCCATTTAGTGCTGAACGTTTGATAGTCACATATTCTCAACTCTCTGACCAGTCTCTTCATTGCTATCCACTGCAAAAGAAGTATAAATATTTAGAAGAAAATTAGAACGACAACCCCCAAAAAGGGCGAGTGATAACCACCTTGCAAGTATTTTGACAATGTGTCCATTTAGAGAAGCAATAGTAGTAAGTTCTGCCCTAGGACTTACGACCTCCCCAACCCTGAGCTTTGGGCCAGGATTACATTATCCGACATGGATCCCCTTCTGGGGAGCAGGCCTCAAATTCAGTTGAAAGTGGTCGGTTGCCTCCATAACAGTCATGCCATTATTGAACCAGTGGGCACGTCTTTCCAGGCAGGTCAGCAGTACAGCATGCAGAGTTCACTGCTGGGTAAGTACTTTGATGAGCTTTCTCCCTCAGTGGCCTTTGCAGCATCTTCTAGTACTACGAAAGCTAGCCACCAGGGAGGAAGTTTTCAGTTCCATTTGGATTTCTCCATGTACTGCAACAAAGTATGTCGTGTCTTCAGCAACAGGGTCTTATCATTTATTATGCTGGGCATCCAAGGACAATGGCAATAGCCCGTGTTGTTTTAGGGGCCTCTGGGAACATGTCGGCTCTTAACATCACCTTTGCGTCTCATAGCCTTGAGGTAAAAGTGGGGAGCAGGGATGGCTCGTGAACACAGCAGGCCAGCTAGAGACTGCAGTTCTTAGTGCAAGAACCAGGAGCCAACTCCATACCTTAAGCCAGAGGAGTTGTGTGCTATTGGAGTGGGGCTGGGGAAGGTGTAGACAGAGTATCCTTAACTTGGCTGACACAGAGTCCTCTCTGAAGTTTTTAAACCCTTCTCTGAGTGCCCCACAGGGCCAAGATGAGATAGCAGTTGCTGCCTGTGGTGCGAGGTGTGAGTCCACACACAGAGTCAGTGTAAGGACAAGTGGACAAATCATGGCTTTCATTAGCGACCTCTGTGCACGTCCCCAGAGCAGCGCCGTGCTGGCTCAGCACCGGATCATATGGAGTCTTGGGGACAGAAGCTGTCCCTAGTCAGACCTTTGAGGATGGGGAGTCTGCAGAAGGCTCCCTTGCGCCTTGATCCTCTCCACATGGTGCAGGGGCAGCTTGCTGCCCTTAGTTATCCAGAATTCTGGTCAGCAAAGAGAGCAGCTGGGAGAGAGGGAGGGAGCAGGGCACAGAGAGCAAGGGAGGGGGGAGAGGAACAGAGGGAAGAGAAGAGAGAGCTGATGGGAAGAGAGAGCTGATGGAAAGACAGCTTGTGAACAACTGCCCCATAATTAACTTTTACTGACATTATTTTAAAAATCTACAATTTTACAGATGCAGAGAACAATACAAGAGTCTCTCTGTCTCTATCTGTCTGTCTGTCTCTATACACACACGGTAGGGGGAGGGGAGGAGAACCATTTTTCCCAAACCATTAAAGTATAAATTGGATCCCTGTGCCCTTAAACATTCCAGTGTCCAGTTCCTGAGATCACGAGCCATTTCCCACATAATTGTCATGCAAGTATGTCATGCAAGTATCAAAACCAGTTAACAGTTTTCACTCATACACAGGATATTCAAATTTCTTGAGTAGGTCCGTTGTGGCTATTACAGACTATTTTTTCTGAGTGTAGGAAATAACCCGGCACCACCATTGCATCTAATACGTGTTTATCTTTAGTCTCCTTTATTCTAAAACTGTCCGTCAGCCTTCCTCTGGGTTTCTGGTCCCGAATGGTTTGGGGAATGTTCAAGCAGTTAGTTTAGGTGGTGTTCTACTTGTGTTCATCCTACTATTCTTCAAGATGACATCTGGGGCACCCCTCAGCCAGGTATCCCCTGGGAGTAAGGTCTCTTCCTCAGTGTGCCACCTCGGGTGGTAGATATTGTCTTCAAGAAACGGGTGGAAAATCCCTTCATGTTTTCTTCTGCATTTACCCCACCCGACACTCTTCACTTCTTCCTGTATATGGGAAATTCCATCTGGAAATATATATATATTTTCATCCTGACAAACCTTCTTTAACATTTCTTATACTGCAGGTGATGAATTCCCTCAATTTACATTTATCTGAAAATATCTTTTCTCACTTTCATTCTGAAAAATATTTTCACTGAATATAGAATTCCGAATCAACAGGTTTTTTTAATGCTATATTTTCTGTCTCCTGTCACGTCTAATAAGAAACTAGACATCATCTGTACTGTTATTCTCACACAGTCAACAAGTCTGATTTGAAGAACCAGCTTAGAATCATTGGTTCTCGGCAGTTTGATTATATCTTACTGTTCTAATTAGCATCTCCGTTGCTGTGATAAAACACTGACCAAAAGCAACTTGGGTGAGGAAAGAGTTTATTTCAGCTTATACTTCCAGATCACAGTCTATTATTGATGGAAGCCAGGGCAGGAACTCAAGGCAGGGGCTGAAGCAGAGACCATGGAGGAGTGCTGCTTACTGGCTTGCTTCCTCTGGCTCACTCATACCTTTCTCCTTGTTGTTCCCTGCCTGTCTCCCTGCTCCCGTGACTTCTGAGGGCTGAGGGTGCAGCTGGGGGCTGAAGATATGTGGAGCCTACACCTCAGCCCTGGGCTTGCTCTGCTGTTGGAGGAACTTCAGGACAGAGGTGTGAGCCTAAGGTGAGAGCTGACAATGAGGTGAGGCTGGAGAAGGTGGTTGTTGCTAAACAGATGTGGTAGTGGGTAATGAAGTGCTGTGGGTGACATAATGCTGGCCCATAAGAGATAGAGCAGTGAGCCATCTCAGCACCTTTTACTGGAGAGAGAGTCAGAGAAGCCTTGGGAATCCTGACCCAGGGCTCCAGGCACTGGCTGCCAGCTGCTCCCGGGGGCCACAGGGCTTTCAGGCTGAGCCACACCCACAGTGCAGGCTTCTGAGGAGCACAGATGCTGATGGTCTACCTTGCTGAGTGTTGGTAGATTATCAGTATGGCTGGGAAGTAGGGACCACAGTCTCTGGTGAAAGCCTAGAACCCCTCCTTTATGGATCAGTTTGAGTCTCTTCTGTATCTAGGACAATTGAGGCGAGAGTCACCCCAGGCCCCCAGCAGCCGGGGCCTGAGTGCAGCTTGGGAAAACTTCTAATGGACTGATGCTGGCTGCTACTCTGCAGCAGCTTCCTCTTCCTACCTCCTGCTTGATGTATAGCCTATCCTGCACTGCACCACGCAGGCTGCAAGACCTAGGCTCAATGAGGAGGCATGCACAAGGCCACGGAACTCTGCAGGGCTGGAGACAGGATTTGAACCCATATCCCTTTCTCGCCTGGACTTGGTAGTGAGGCTGCCAACTGCCAAGGACTCTGAACCTGGGGATCACCCCATGTGGTCTTTGTCCTGGTCCTGCTGCTCAGCACTGGCATCTTGGCCATGTTGTCTTCCCTGAGCCTCCTCTGGGACCCTGACTTCCTCTGCTGTCATGCAGGCGTCAGGGCTGGACAAGGGCCTGCAACTCCAGACAGCTCTCAGCAACAGTGCTGAGGGACTAAAGCAAGGGAGCGTCCCCAAGGCCTCTGGAGCGGCAGCTCTCCCCGGTCCTGCATGTGTACACAAGCATGCCCATGCACATTTGTTTACAAGACATGCATACACACGGTCACATATGCACACACATCACGTACATATGCACATGTACATAAGCACACATACCCATATACATGCACATGTGAATGTTGACACATGTATACTCATGAGGCATGTGATATACACACATACACGAGGCATTTGTACACCCACATAAGCACAAATACGTTACATACATTTGCACATACATGCACACAGCCAGAGTTACAGAGTGTGTTAGCGGTTCTCTGTCCCATGCTGTCTTTCTGTCCTCTCAGCTGACCAGAAGCAGCTTCCCGTGTTTTCCCATGTCTCCACAAGCCTCTGAGGGGAGAAGGCCCACTCCAACCCTCTGACCACCCTTGGCTGACACACTAGCCTGATCGCCATTGTCCAGCCTCACTTCCCTGTCCTGGCACTCTTTCTTCCTCTACACCGAGCTTCAGAGTCCTACACATCCCACGTGGGCATCTCTCAGGAGCTTCCTGTCTCCCTCATGGCTAGCAGTGACTCTCTCCCTGTACCCTGCTCCCTAGAGGACCTGGCCCTCCCCCACTTCTCCAACACCTCTCCACCACACCCTACACTCGGGGACACTTCTCTGCCCCTTGGGGACAACAGCTCACCCCATTTCAGCCTTGACGCTTGGTGTGCCCTGTGCGGGATGTCCCTCTCAGACCTGTGTGCCCTGGCTCACTCCCTTTCTTACCAGGGGTTTTGAGCCCCAATGGCCACACATTATGCACTTGTGCATGTGCATGCGCGCACACACACACACACACACACACACACACACACACACACACAAGCACATGTATCCATATACATGCACACATGGTCACTGCCTCAGTTGGCCTCTCCTGATAAGTTCTGTCCCATCTACAGATTTTACACCAGGCCCTTCAGAGTCTTTGCCTCCGACTGTCCACTCAGCCTCAGTCTTGAATGCTCTGACAGGTCACTGCACACTGCTTGTGGCTTACACAAGCATCCAGCTGCTCTGAAAGCTGGGAGGGAAGCTGAGATAATGGTGTGTGAGGTCCACTGCCTGCTTCATGGCTTCTTCCTCCTCGCTGAGGCCGCACCTGGAGGAAGGGGTTGGAGCTCTCTGGGGACCACATCACCTCCCAGAGCTTCAACCCCTAACGCCGGCCCACTGGGGACAAGTCTCCCACACAGGGACTTGGGTCTTCTGGCATCCAGCAGCTGGAACACACGCTGTGCGCGTCACAGGGGAAGAGGCTCTGTTGGGGTCTCTGGAAATGAAGCACCGTTCTCGAGGTAGCTACTAATGCAGAGTCCACCCATCTCCGAGGGAAGGGGGATAGACAGGGTCCCCAGTGAGCCTCCAAGCTAGGCAGCAGGTGGTCGGGGGGAAAGGCTCCTTCTTCTCAGGGCCACACCCGACTGTGGAAGCAAAGTGCATCGAGGAGGCCCAGCATCCTGATGGAATCAACGAAGTCCCTGAAATACTTCATTTTCTGACAGCTGTTCTCCGGAAATTTTGAAACTCAGCTGGATGTAGAGCGCCAGCCCCTTCCCTGGGCTGAGAATGTCAGAGCCCATTGATCCGGGTAAAATATGCCAGGAGGATAGCCCCTGATTGAGAAGCCTGCCTGATCAGCATCTCAATGCTTCTCCACATTGATTTTGGATACCAGGGTCCCTAATAAAGTGGAAATTTACAGTCTCACCACCAAAATTCCTTCCCAACTCCATCATCTGCTCAACAGATGGCACGTCTTCAGGGTAACTTTAATAACCCCCCAAAATTAAATTAGTGAAAAATGGAGAATGCTTGTAATATTAAAAGTCATCCATGGCTTCAGGAAGCAGGTAAATTTTCATCCACAGAGGCAACTGAACGTGAAAAGAAGTTGGAGATGAGGCGATTGCTGGGAAAGGAAAAGGCTTGTCTGTCTCTGCCCAACCCCTGCCAGCCTCTGTCAGTTCCTGCTTGACCCTGTCTGCCCATGCCTGTCCCACATAGGAGGCCATGCCAGTAGGACTCGGAGCAGTAAGTTGCAGTGGGGAGTGTTGCCTCCCATGATGGAACTCTTCCTGTGGCTCTTGGAGCCTCTGGTGTGTAGACCAGGTCCATCTGGAGCGAAGAAAGAGATGTGCCCACTTTAGTGCAGACACACCTCAGGTGGTCAACTGGGCAGCACAAACATACTTGGCCAGACGTAAAGGGTCAGGCAGGGTAGGGAGGCTCCAGTACTATCCTTGTGAGACTAATCTACCATTACAAACTGGGAAAGGTACACTCGACCCAGGCCCATGTCTCTTGGGAGTCCAAACCTGGCTTGTTTTCCTGCCCACTTGGGGCCAGGGGCTGGTTCAAGCCAGGCTGGAACCACATGGACCTGAGCTCCCACACACAGGGCACCTCAGGGCCAACATGAGTTCTCCTGATACCTGGTCACATGCTCACATCCAACCACCTGCTGTGTCTCCAGAGGCTCCTCCCACTGAATAGCCTCAGCTCTTGTCAGCTTGGAGATCACTGCATAAAGGAAAGTCACCACGGACCCAGACACTGCTGTGCAAGCCTGAGGACCTGAGATCGATTCCCCTGAACCTATGGAAAAGGCTGAGCATGATGGCAATGGAGGACAGGGAATAGGGTCCCCTGCCTTGCCGCTGAGCTGGATAGCTGCAAGCTGCCCAGATTCCATGCGTGTGAATTGTCTGCCATGGATATTTCTCCATGCATGAGGGAGGGGTGCCTGCTTTATCTGCAGAAGCTCTTGGCTTAATACAGAGACCAAAAACAGAGGACAAGGCTAAGGAGGAAGGTGGCTATGGCCTCCCAGCCGCTGCCCTTGTAGAACGCACCTCCACCACCCTGTGCTGCTGGGAACCTCAGAAGGGCCTCAGAGGGAGCTGGGTGCAGACCGGTAGAAATTCCTTGGTTTCTCCTTATACTAAGTCTAAATACTTCCTGCTTCTTCCCTTCAGCTGTGACAGAGACAATGTCCCCACACCCCAGGCCAACATGGAAATCAGCTCTGTTCTGCACATAGAAAATCCCTACTCATTCTGTGCAGATAATGAAGACAGGCAGCTCTAAACTGGGCCAGGCTACTCATTTCCTCCTTATCCACGGAACTCATTCCCCCCACACACATTGATGATCCCTGTCAGCAGCTGTCCACTAAGCATTCAGGGGGACAGACCATGTTTAGCCAGCATTGCCAGATTGGTGTCCTTCCTCCGTGGCCCTTCCCAGAAGCTCAGAGAGCTTTTCAACTTCCTTCATCTGCTCCTCCTATCCCCAAGACTGTTTTGACTCTCACACACAGGAAAGAGTGCCTGGATGAGATACAGAGGACTTGCACACAGATGCAGCTCTGCCACGACCACACTGCATGCATGGCTACGGTCTGGCTGTGTGATCATGGTACCCAACTTCACTTGCATAAACCTGAGTAAAAGAGGAATTGACTTCTGCTCGTAGCGAGATGAATGGATCAGGCAGGCATGGAAGACCCTGGGATGCACGCTGGAGTCAGCAGAGAGGACCCAAGACCAAGGAGGGATGGTCTGCAGGAAACACACAGCTGAACAAAACAACCTCAGACAGAGGCCCTGCTTCTTCTTCTCTCAGAGGCACAGAGGCCACTTGGTCCCAGGCACAGTGTGATCTAGTGCTGGCTCTGCTTCTCAGAGATTCCCTTGGTTCTGTCTTGGTCACTGGGCTAGCTGTGTTTGGCGTTGCAATATGGCAGCTGAAAACCACCCTTTGGCCTCATGTCCCCATGCTTCTCATCCAGGAAAAAACAAGTATACCGTCACATCAGTTCCTATCCCAGACAATCTTCAGCTCTAAGGTTCACTCTGCTGCACCAGCTGTGTTGACGGGGTGGGGTGATCCTGTCACCCTGGCTGTGCAGTGGCAAGGGGGAGCAGACCCAGCAGCTTCTGCTTATGAAGGCCTTAGCTCTCTCTCTCTCTCAACTTGTTCTGTTTTCCTTCATGGGAATGCAGGGTACAGGCTGTCCCTCTATGGTACCAAACAAACAAACAAACAAACAATTCATTGTGTTTCTAAATGCCAGAAGCATAACTCTTGCCCCCTTCTTTGTCTACCGCAATCAGCATGATGCTCAGACCAGGGTGGCCTCACGCCTTGTCCCGCCTCCCCCTGCCTAAAAGTTTGTTCATTTTTATCTGCAGGAGGATAAGTTCTTGCTGGGATGAACCCTGTATATCTTTCAGACTAGCACTGATCTGTTGTTGGTTGTTTTTTTACTCTCTGGGCTCTTTTGGCTCTTTGTGGGAGGGGGCTGCCACCCAGCTTCCAAATAAACACACATAGAGACGTATTCTTACTTATGAATGCCCAGCCTTAGCTTGGCTTGTTGATAGCCAGCTTTTCTTTAAATTATTCCATCTACCTTTTGCCTCTGGGCTTCTTCTTTCCTCCTCCTCTTCCTTTTGTTTTGTTTTCCGAGACAGGGTTTCTCACTGTAGTTTTGGTGCTTGTCCTGGATCTCGATCTGTAGCCCAGGCTGGCCTCGAACTCACAGAGATCCACCTGGCTCTGCCTCCCGAGTGCTGGGATTAAAGGCGTGCACCACCACCACCTGGCTCTTTTTCCTTTTCTTACTTCTGTATATTTTACTTTCACTCTTACTCCATGGCTGGCTGTGTGGCTGTGTGGCTGTGTGGCTGTGTGGCTGTGTGGCTGTGTGGCTGTGTGGCTGTGTGGCTGTGTGGCTGTGTGGCTGTGTGGCTGTGTGGCTGGTCCCTAGCATCCTCCTCTTCTTGTTCTCTCATTCCTTCTTCTTTTTTGCTCAGGTTTCTCCTTCTATTTATTCTCCCTGCCTGCCAGCCCCTCCTATCCTTTTTCCTGCCTTGCTATTGGCCATTTAGCTCTTTATTAGCCCATCAGGTGTTTTAGACAGTCACAGTAACACAGCTTCACAGAGTTAAACAAATGCAACACAAAGGAATGCAACACATCTTTGCATCATTAAACCAATGTCCCACAGCATAAACAAATACAACACATTTTAAAATAATATTCTACACTGATCCATAAATCCACTGGATCTATACTGGCATATAGGATGGGGACATAGAACATCCTGGTCCCTCGCCAGGGTCTGCTCAGTCTGTGGTGTCTGAGGATGCTGGGCATCCTTGGGTGTAGTCTGCTGAGCTCTGGGCAACTTTATTTATGATGGAGAGTGGCAGAGGGAGGCCACTGGTTGGTTCAAGTCTTTATTCCAAGAACATTCTTCTACTTGCCTGGGTGACATCACTGATACCTCTCTAGATCAGGAAAATATCTCCACTGGCTGTGGGTGCTGGGGAGGGACATAGACTTCCCAGGACTTCCCATGACAGCCAGTGTGGCTTCTGTGATACAATTTAGCTCAAAAAGTCCTGCCCTACTGTCCCTCTGCTAATAAAGGGGTTCAGCCACCACCCATCACAGGACTAAGAGAATTCTGCATTGATGCCCTGGGTCAGTGCCTTGATTCTGTCCAATGAAGGGCAGGGATTTGGGGATTCTTTAGCTGCCACTGGCAGCACTGAGCTCTTCTGAGGTGATGTCCTTGGAGGATATCCTTGTTACCTGTGGCAATCACATTGCTGTAGCTCCGTCTCCTTTATCGGCATCCTTGCCGGCCTCTTTCTTCAGCTTGAACGGCTGAAGTTATAGGTTAGTTGTGCCCAGGCTTCTTGCTGGTGATCGTCCTCTCTCCAGGGGCCAGCCTTCAACAGGCAGTAGCTCACACCAGACCCTGGCAGCAGGGGGATGGAGGGCAGAAGAAGCCCATTCTGATTCTATACAGAACCCAGCAGAACCCCGTACTCACAACCACAGCTGCTTGGTGACAGTCAGATACCCCACAATGTTCCTTCTCACAAGCAGTCCTCCTCTCCCAGGACCTGGCCACCTCACCTCACCCCATTTCTAAGGCAGCTAGGGACAGTGCCTTTATTTGAGTATTATCTTTCTTCATGATAGAATGCAAGTTGCTAGTTGCTATCCTGCTGGGTTGCTTGGCTGCTACTAAAGAGATGGGCCCCAGGCCCCAGCAGATGTTCTGGAGCCTCTAAGTAAAGCCATGTCAGGCCCAGCTCTGCACAACAAACACAGAGTTCCAGAAGCGCTGAGCCAGCCTCCTCCCTCCTCCTCCCAGCATCACCAGCAGCCAGGGATGTATTGTGACATTGCTAACACCCCACAGACAGCCACATGAAAACACTCATTAGCATGTTCGAGAGGTTTCATCTTGTCACGCTGTGAATCTGCTCTCTGCATCCCTACCCAGGCAAGTGAAGACTGGCTCAGGGATGTGCTGCAGGTCAGCCAGGGAACCAAGACTCAGGGGGCACCTTATTCCCTTGCTCATCAGGGCCAGAGCTTGGAGGGTCTGTTTGTCCAGAGCCACAGGAGTGCTAAGGGGTGTTTTGGAAGATGCCCTGCCTAGCCAGGAGTTGTTGGAAGGGACAGAGGCATAGGAGGACAGTCTCACCAGACAGTCCTGCCACCAGCCCCAGTGTGCATACTGTCCCAGAGATGTGTGAGATGAGATGTGATACATCTGCAGGTCTCAGGCCACATACTGAGAAGCAAGGACTCAGAAGCAATCCTACTCCGGGGCCTGGAACGTGAGGATAGGAACAAAAATATTCTGCAGAAATGACCAGGTCCATGTGTCTCCCAGCTGGGCCAGGGTCCAGTGAGTTTTGGAGATTCTGAATTTTCCTGCCCCGCTGTGTAGACCCATTTAGGCTGAGTGTCCTAGAGAGTCTCCAAGGATAGGGATGAAGGGCTAGCTGCGGAGGAGCATCAGAAGTCCTCCAGGCTCAACTTTCTCCCTCTGAGAGGGATGATCCTTCTGCCTCTATTTCTATCTGACTCTGCTATGGGACCAATCAGCATGCCACCTCCAACCATCAGCAATGGCTCACTCTCAGTCAGGGCTTAGGTCTTACTGGGTAGAGGAGAGCAGAAGGGCTATCCCTGGTATGAGATAGGTCACCCCTGAAGGGTGGGTGGACATGTGGGAAGCCTGGGTTCTGTGTGTGCCCTTGGCCAAACTTGCCTAACTAAAGGGGGAAATAACGAGAAGTCTGAGGAGGAAGGGTTGCCTTCTGGGTAAAGTCCACATCCCAAGACCTCTCCTGGCTGGGGATTGCTGAGTGCTTAATTTTAGTTGTGTGACCAGGTGGGGGCCAGGGCCCCAGACCCACACCTGGGAGCCTTATCACAGGCTCCTTGCTGGCCAGTCCCTCACCTCTTCTTCCTCACAGTCCTTCACAGGTGCTGAGCCAGCCGGGAGCATCTGTAAGCCTGAAGCCCTGGTAGAGAAGACTCAGTGTCTGCCCTGCTCCCCAACCCCAGACAAATGGGCTGCCTCCTGGCAGGAACAACAGATCTGTCTCCCGCTGAGCGCCACACACAAACCCATTTTCATCCAGGTTCTGAGATCCATCTCCTCTATCTCCTAAATTTATAGATGGCTGCTATGCATGCCCTCCAGAGAAGATGCGTTAGAGACGATAAAGACGGCGCCAGCTCCAGACAAATGCTGGCTTGTGATTTAAAGCGAAAATGTGGGCTTGTGGGCAGATACGCCGGGAAGGCGTTAGAGCCCCAGTGAAAGAGGTTTTGGCCTACTGGGCCCTCAGGGCTCCCCAGTTCACTGCCTGGCTTCTTGGGTCCAGACTTGGGCCTCTTGTTACATGTAGCTAAAGACCCAAGGGGAAGCTTTCAAAAGACAAAGACGTGGAGCTGGGCTGTCTGGGGAGGCTCTAGGCCCCTGGAGTCTGTGTCCAGCTTATAGGAACCTCCGTGTCTCAGCTTCCCTGGATAGCTGATCATGACTCAGGAAGAGAAACACCCTGCCCAGATGCCCAGGACTTGACACAGTCCTTCCTAGGACTTGGCATCTGAATGACTGCTGCATTTCTGAGCTATCCTCTCCTGAATGCAAGCACCCATTTCCTCCTTGAGATGCCCACAGAGAACACCATGTGTTCCAACAGAATTTGGGATTTACCCCCTCTCCCTCCTGTCCAGGCCACTCAGAACTCTGGAACACACCAAAGTCTCTGGGTGTGTCCTCTTTGCTTACTTCCTTCTGCGAAGCTGCTGATGTCTAGGGCATTCCATGGACCCTTGGCCACGCTACCCTGGCTATCCAGAGGAGGTGCCGCCTAGAGAACAGGTACAGCAGCTCCTACCGGCGTGCCTTGAGTAGAGAGAGTAGGGCGGTGGGCAGTGCCTCCTCTGTCCTGGACCACCTCACCTCCAACATGTCCCCTGCAGCCCTGGCCTCTCAGTCCTCTCCCAGCTCTTGAGTGCTTCACTGAGTTCAGGGAAAGTTGCCCTGAGCGCCGGGGAGGGGTCAGCTGAAGCCAGCTGTGATAGTGCAGTGTGACAGCATTTGAGGACAAGGATCTCCCATTTACCTTGGGACGTACAGAAGTTGTGCCGTACAGCACAGAGGGACAAGCCTACATGCCATCTCCCCCAGAGGACTGAAGTGGCTCATCTTCCGCTACTCAGAACAAGCTGCTCATTGGCCTGCTTACAAGGGGCCTGGTCAGAGACAGCGTATGTCAGTCACAAGGGCGGCTCATCTGCTTCTCCTAAATCTGTGCCCCACCCACACGATATGGAAGTATGTATTCCTGTTGGTATGAGTTAGCATGCATGTGTATGTGGTGTGTGTGCATGTGCAGGCCAGAAAATAACATCCAGTGTCTTCCTCAATCACTCTCCACCTTATTTTTTGAGACAGGGTCTCTCAATGAACCTGGAGTTTATTGATCTGGCTGGACTGCTTGATCAATAAACTACAGGGGTGCTTCCATCTCTCTGTTTCCACTTGGGAACAGGGGTTACAGACATACACAGCTGTTGGGCAGAACCCTATGTCCCCTAGGAGGAAGGTCAGTCCAGAGATCAAGAGAGGGACCCTAAAGTCAGAACTCACCCTTTAAAAAATGTCTGGGCTGGAGATGTGGCTCAGTTGGCAGAGTGCTTGCCTAGCATCCAGGAAGCCCTGGGTTCTATCACCGCACCCTATGCATTCTATGACTTGTGTGCAGAGGTCAAAGGACAACCCAAGGGAGTTCTGGGGGTTGAATTCATGTTGCTGACCGACATTGCAAGTGAGGGTCACACTGCAAGGCACTGACCACAGGAAGGGTCAAAATGCCAGCTTGGAAGCGTATCTTCTGAGTGCGTATGGCTTTTATACCACTCTAAAGCTGAATAATCGTGCTGTTGAGCCCATGTGACATGGAGGAGGTCAGTACCACAGGCAGTCTCAGACTCTCATGGCCATATGTCCCATTCCTCCCTTCCTGTCCCCATGTTGACACATTTCCATCTTCCATATGTTGTAAACCCCACAAGGCACTATTAGGGAATTTGCTGCAAACAGACAGTTGCATTTTAAAGATGTAGATGAAAGTGTGAGTGACTGCGTATTCTCCGCCTCGGTCAGAAACCTTTAGCCCAGACCTGAGTCTCCTCTTTGCACCATTTCCCTCCCACCTAGAGGATCTTCCTCAGCACACCTGCAATCATTCTTCCAATTACGAGTGTCTGCTGAGCACTGCAAGCTCCATTCTTTACAGAAAATACGTCCTCTGCCGGGGCTCTCAGCTGTCAGTGGGATCTTTCTCGCACAGTGCCGGGGAGCTGTCCTTCCATGCTTTTCCAGCTTGCCTGTTTCAAGTCCGACATCCTTAATTTTGTTCCTCTGTGTGCCCCAGCAGCTTGCAGCCCTTACGGCGGGCTGGTGGCAGCTTGCACAAGCTGTGCTTTGTGTCATTTTTTTCTGTTAATCCATCCGAGACCACGGTGAGATTTTAAAATCTGTGGGGTTATAGTTTTCATCTGATATAGAGATTTTTTTCAGTTATTTCTTCAAATAGGTTTTTTTCTCCATTCCCTTCATTCTGAGACCCAAGGCCTGAGTGTTAGATGTTGGAGAATTAGCTAGCTTTTCTGGGCCTTTCTCTCCGTGCTGTGTTTTGCAAGATGGGTCCCAGTATGTCTCTGTGCTCACTGATACTGATCTTTGCTTCTGTCCCATGTGACCAACCTTCTGTTGCTGTATTTTTGGTGACAGATGCTATGTTTCATATTTGGTCTGCTTTGCCTCTTATTAACTATTTTTTTTCTCTGGCGGTGCTGGGAATTGAACCCAGGGCCTTGTGCATGCTAGACAAGTGCTCTATCACTGAGCTACACACCCATCCCCTCTCCAGCTTGCATTTCTCCTGTTCCTATTCTGCTCAGATTTTGGAACACCTGGTTCCCTGTTAACAGTCATGTCTCCTGCTTCTCAACCAAGTTATATGAGATCACCGGACCTTTGAAGTCTTTATTAGTCTTTCTGCATTTACTTGTCTACTGTGTTATATGTGTGTATGTGTCAGGGTGGGGAGGTGTACGTGTTCCACAACGTACATGTGTGGTGGTGAAGCAACTACTTTCAGGGGTCATCTCTCCCCTTGTACAATTTGAGTCTTGGGTGTTGAACTCACATTGCTAGAATCTTTCTTGAAGCGTTTTATGGTGGATGTAGGGTCAATGGCATTCTTCACTCTAGGACTGGGGTGCCACTCTCTGCCCAATGCTAGCTGCTTGAGCCATAGAGACCTTTATTGTTTTCTACTGTGGGAGCTGGATACTGTGTAACCCCTGATTCCCAGTGATTTTGTCCTTGTCTTCGCGCCATTTGTACCATATATGCTGATGTGTGGCCAGCCAAGCACCACGGTACCTGCCAGTCTGATTTGCGCTTTGGAAAGTGTCCTTTATGTTCATTGTTCATCCTGACCACCCACCCACACTCATTTATTCATTCATTGCCTCTGGGGATCTTCTCTGCTCCCCAACACTCACCACAGCACTGACTGGGGTGCAGCCAGTAGTGTCCTATCCTGTCACACCCAGTATGTGAGCCATGGAAATCAGAAATCATCTCATCCAACCCTCACTCTAGATCAGTGGTTCTTGACCTGTGGGTCGTGACTCCTTTGGGAGTCTCATATCAGATATCCTGTATATCAGCTATCTACACTATGATTCATAACAATAGCAAAATTACAGCTATGAGGTAGCAATGAAATAATTTTATGGTTGGGGGTCACCACAACGTGAGGAGCTGTATTAAAGGGTTGCAGCATTAGGAAGGTTGAGAACCACTGCTCTAGATAGACAGGAATACTGAAGCGCAGGAAGAGGAAGGGATGTACCTGAGGTTTCCTCATGAGTCTGCAGCAGACTTGAACTCAGTCCACACCTTCCCTCTTGGGGCTACTCACCTTCTGAGGTAGACTCTGACCTGGCCCATCTTCCTGGCTCTGCAGAATTCCAAGGTTGGGCAGTTTGTGAACATCAGAGATTTGTCCTCTGTCCGTTCTGAAGACTGGAAGGCCACAGTTAGAGCAGCAGCGGGGCTTGTATCTGGGAGGGGGATGCTCTCTGCTGCCGGGATGGGGCCTCATGGCCCATTCTTCTGGCGGGGTGAATGTTGTATCTTTACAGGGCAGAAATGGGAAGGTGGAAAGGGATGAGGCCAGCCAGTCTTTCACAGTGGTTCTTTCTGTCTCAAGGACAGAGACCTTGCAACACTTTCTAGACACACTTCCAAATCAAGTGCTACATGATCTCAGGGGTGTCTCTGCTAGGTAGGGGAATTGGCACAGACTGCCCGCATATCCTGTTGCCCAGGGACATAGCCCTTATCTCTGTTGGACTTGGGGCTAGGGACCTTAGGCCTGTCCCTTCACCAGAGTTGGCACTCATGTTTCATGGGATCCAGGGGGGCCTCTGCTGAATTCTGTGGGTTAGGAGACCAGCCTCTAGTTCTTAGAGTTGGATCATCAAACCCTCACATAAATCTTAATGTCCCGGATGTTGACCATATTGAATACACACCAGAATTGCTTCCTCGCCCATGGAGGCCAGTGGCCTGGGATACTGCTCCAGGTCACCTCACAAAGACCACCTCATGGCTCTATAGGGGTCAGATATCGGTCTCTGTTCAGAAGGGCGAAGTCAGGCTTGGGGACCAAGGGCTGGTGTCCTGTGTTGAATAAACAGGGGCACTGGACATAAGCTTCTCTATGAGGATGCACCTGGACCAGTGAGATGGAGCAGCGTCTGGTTGCCATGGTAATGCCGCCAGCATTCCCATCTTTTGCAGAAGTGGGTCACACGCTTGCCTCCTCCACAGTTTTGAACTTCTGTAAAATAATGACGATGATATCCAAGTGCACGCTGGCTTGCTGCTGTGAACTCTTCCTCTTGGCCACTTTCTGAGCAGTGTGTCGCCATAATGAGCCACCGGTCAGAGGAAGGGGGGCCTGAGGAAGGACGGTTTGTCCACTCAGGGTGCCAATTTATCTCTGTATTCCAAAGTCAGCCACAGTCTGTGATGAAAGATGAAATGGCTGCATACATAGTCACGGGAAGTCCTCCTGTAGGTCTGACTTTTGCCTCACTATGACGCGTGATGAATAGGCCTAGAGACCTTACCACGGTGAGACTCAGTCCAGGTCATCAAGGTCTCCACGTATGCCTAGGGCCCAGACTAGTGAGGGCACTACTATTCATTCACACCCTAGGATGGAACAACATTTTCGAGGCCCAAGATTCGTAGATGTAGCAGTCTTCATAAGAGAGGAGAGTAGGCCACTTTCCTGTGGCTTTGAAGATGCCAGAAAACCAGAAGAAAGGACACTGCAGTTTACTGGAGTCTGGGGTGGGGAAGAATGGGGGACACACAGAGGACTTCTCTCAGCCTCCAATGCTGGGGAACTCGGCTGGTCAGCTCAGGGTGGAACCTGCGGAGGGAAGGACAGAGGGGCAGCGCAGGACCCCTGAGTTCTGGTGTGTTGGCAACTAGCATATGGATGGCATTTCCCAGCCTCCCTTGCACTAATGGGTAGGCAGATGATTGGCACTGACCAGGGAGACAAACATGAATGTCATACTTGCCCTTGGGAACCACGCCCCAAACCCAGCCCATCAGTAGCCTCTACCTCCTTTTTGTCCCATCCTGTGTCCTGCTGCTTGGAACTGGCATGTGAGGGCTGGAGCCCCTGGCCACAGGATGACAGAATATGGCTGTTGCAAGCTCTGAGCCCGGAAGCTGAGATGCCGGACTGCGCCTGGGCTGCGCACAGAGCACTCTCTCATGGAGAGTCTCTGTGGATATAACGCGGCATCTGAGGGTTGAGGAGAGAACAGCTGAGTGTCTAGAGAGGAGATCTGAGCACAGGCTTGGCACTCAGGGCTGGGCCTGGCTGGGATGGGGAGGAAAGCTGGGAGAGAGGGAAGCAGGGTGGTGGGCAGGTGGGGGTGGGTCTGCCAGCTGTGTGCTCTGACACCCCTCTCTCCCTTGAACATCCATCCTCAGGCCAGAGCGTCATGCTGGGCTTTGCTTCTGTCTGCCATGTTCACACAAATCCGAGGGTGATTCTCCTAGAAAGGAGCACACAGTGTCCTGTCAGGAATGGTTTGATGGTTCACATCTGTAGCCTACCTAGCACACAGGAGACCCAACATTCCCTCCTGTTCCTGAGGAGACAGCTGGTTTGGGTGGGTGGGGGGTCATCTTCCTGCCGGACCCCAGGTCCAGTTCAGACCGTCATAGCCTTTCATTAAAAGTTAGTGTGTTCATGCAGGCCTCCAAGGCAATGGGAGGAGCCCTCAGCGAAGACCATACTGTACGAGGCTGGCTGCGGTGGGGCACAGCGAGTCTGTGGTACCTTGGCCCCCTCCTCTCAAGCTTCTGACTGAAATGCCTCATCCCCAGGAGTGGGGGGCAGTCCAGGTCTGGCAAAGAAAGTGGTAAACAGAGAACCACAGAAGAAGGGGAGAGATGAGGGAAAGGTGTAGGAGTCAAGACTCCTTTACACTCGTGCCTAAAAGGGGTCTGAAAAGATACATACTTCTCTGAGCCTCCAGGGGTCCTGTGCTGTTGGGAGGACAGAGGACCCTGCCTGGCATGCAACCTGAGATCAGAAGACTTTGGTGCCTCCTCCAACCGTGTTTCTTGTCTGAATGTGACCCATATGCCCCAACCCTGGGCTCCTTGGGGGATGGGATGGGCCTGGGTCACCCTTACGCCCACCCTGTAAAGCTTGGTTCCAGAACAGGTGTTACTAGGCAGTGTGTTCCAATTCAAATGCGGTAGCCTGCTCAGATGGGGCTTGCATCTGAGTTTTTCTCGCCTGCCTGCCCCAGATCCTTGAATTCACTTCCTTCATTGGCAAGGCCGCTCTGCAGCGTCCAGATTCTAAGGAAGGAGTCTGGAGGAGGAAGGCTATCCAACCGGCCACTGACGGCAGGGCAAACCACCTCTTGGGCTCTGTCACTTCCTCAGTGGCTGCAGGGGGCCTCCTGGTCCTCTGGAGTATGAGGGCTGCCCTGTTGTCCCTAGACTCCCCAAGATAGCTCTGTGGACCAGGTTCCGTCCACGTGTTCCTCTGACTCACGGTCTCTGAGCCCTGGGAGCATCACAGAGTTTTTTTCCACTGCCGCCTCCTGTGGAGGCCTCTCCCTCTTGGTAACTTAATTAGCTCTCTGTTTCCTAAACAGGGAAGTGTGACTCAGCACTACTGCTCCATCTGTAGTTGGCACTTGCCCCCACCCCAGGTGTCTTGTAGCCCAGTCCTTGGGGAAATTAGATCATGAGGTTAGGGAGGGTTTTGAAGGTGGCTATAGCCTTGTCCAGGCCACATCCAGGATGCTCTATGGGGCCTGTCACAGAGGGCCCGAGGCCCCTCCCTCATCTGTCCCTCCTGCCTCCAGTGGTAACTTCCATCTACACAATGGGTGGAAGTTTAACAAAACAAACAAAACAAAACAAAACCAAGGTCACCACCATCCTATCGATTCCCCTCGGGCACCGGAGCTGAATGGTCCCATGGAGCTGTTCTCAGCTGAGTGTCAAGGGCAACTGTCCCTCTTTCCTCCCAGGAGCAAAGAGTGACTGGGACCCTGTGGTCACACCCCACCTCTCAGATGGCCTGGATCTGAGCAGTGACTGCTGTACACTTCTCTGAGGTCCTCTGTTTATCACTTCTCTTCCTGTGCCAGGCCTGGGCCGCCCCAACCCTTGAGATTATGATAGGTAGGTACACTGAGTGATGCACATGTGAGCCCTGGGAACCCTGCTCTCACACGGGCTATGCCTTGCTGAGCTCCTGGATCCGTCAGGAAGGCAGGTGGTGTCCAGGGTGACCAGGCCCCAGGTTGTTAAAGGGCCAGACCTTTCTCTTAGAGGCCCTTGGCAGTAAGTGCACACCCTCTCTCTTCATCTGGCGGGGAACAAGGCTCTGTGGAGACCAAGTCACTCTTTGGGAGGAACTCAATGCAGGTGTCTGAGCTGGTGTATGTATGTGTATGTAGTGTGGGGGGGGAGGGATTTCCTGTGTCTGGACACAGTACGCTTTTTTCCCTCAGCCTTGCTCTCCCAGGGTGGGAGGGGGGCAGGGACCTTGGCTCTGCCGCAGTTGACCGGGCCCCTATAGTCCTATGGTTCATGTGGGACACTTCACCCTGAAGCCCAAGGTGGAGCAGCATGCTACTTTGAGCCAGAGGCCATCCCTGCTCTAACTCAGGGCCATCCTGCTCCTCTTTAAATCCCTCCGACCTAAAGGTCAGTATGCATCCCTCCTCCTCCCTCTCGTCTTTCTTTGCTTCTGTCCACCTGGCAGTCCAATCCTCTACTCTTGGCATGACCGTATCAATGCAGAAGGTGGCCTAGACGCCCCCTGGATTATCACCATCCCAAAGTTTAAGTGAATCACACCAGTCAAGGCCCCCTGACACGGAAGGCCTCCTGCTTGCAGATTCCAGGGAGACAGCATGATGCTGCTCCGACTCCCGCCGCTCACCATCCCTCCTGCCTTATCCTTGGATTAGTTTCCTTCATGCAAGAGGATACTGCCAAACTTCACATGCAATCATCACACTGAGCCAGCTCTCAGATGTCCTCTTGGCTGGACTGTGAACTCTGAAGAACAGGGACCGTGTGTGTCTCACTCAGGTCCAGGTTTTTTGCCTGGTGCATCACCCCAGCCATACTTTGGCCAAAGAACAGGCCCAAGGACCTCTGAATGCCGCTCACCTGGCTGAAGCTCTGGGTGGTTTATTTCTGCACACCTGCACCAGGAGGCTGGCGTGCGGCACTATCATCGCCGGCTGCGAAGTGTAATTATAGATGTAAAATAAATGACATGCTAACATGGACGATTACCCGCTGCCTCTCCTGCTGTCATTAGCAACCAAATGACATGGCCAGATGCTCCTAAATGGGCTACTGAGGCAGTGATGGAGGACATAGTAGCCTGGGCCCCAGAAGAGGTCAGGGCTGCTCAACCCTGGTTGCCTCTCACCAGATGCAGCACCCCCACCCTCCCTTCTAGTGGCTCCTGCTTGAAGGGCAGGCTTGACTCAGGGCTGAGGCAGCCTTTGGCCCACTCCCTAGCACAGCATCCTGTGGAGGTTCAGCAGCTGCCCGCGACCCTCAGTCCACTCAGAGTCTCCCACCCCCGGGTGAAAGAGTGTTTGTTCCCTCGGTCTGTGAGCTGAGATGGGAGGTCATGGGGCCAGCCAGCAGAGGGTGGGGATGTAACTGTCCCCCAGTGGCCCCCACACACTGGCTCATGTTGTGAAGCAAGATTTTCACTCTCTGGACAGACATGAAGCCTCTGCTGCTGCAGTGTTGATGAGAACTGACCCGGTCCATGTCCATTCGTGAAGGGATTAAGAGAGGACCTGCTAAAGATCGAATGTCTTGAACATACATTGTAAGCTCTCTGCTGGGTCCGGTGTCACATACATCCACTCCTAGCAGCCCTGCAAACCTTAAGGGAGCCTCTCCATTTGGGTATTAGAGACTGCAGCTCAGAGAGGGTGAGTCACCTGCCTGAGGTCATTCAGCTTTGCAGTTGGCCTCACTTCAGCCAAACCCAGCATTTCCTGGTATAGTCTTGGAGGTTCAACAGTTCCCCACAAAAACTCCAAGAGGTGAATTTTTTGCTTTTTGTTTTTAAAGTGAGGGTGGCAGGGATGGTCCCTCATCATTTCCTACTTCCAGGAAACCATGCTTGTCAGCTTCTCTCAAGCTCAGGCTGGGGTCACATAATCTGCTGTGTCAGTGTGACATGCCTGGAGTCACCCTTTCCTAGGAGGACCCAGGAGGAACAACCTAGATCCCTACCTATCACATGGAGCACAACGGAGGTGCCAAGAACAGAAGGCCTGGGTCGTTAACCTCTGACATTTACTCTCACGAATCAGAAAAATGCAGCCCGCCAGTCAATGGGGGTGGGTGGGCTCTTTCTCAAACAGTAAGTAATCTTCGGCTCAGCACAGGTGGTCCCTGGGGATAGCAGAATCCAGAGGCTGGGAGCTGTTCTGCATCTAGAGGGGGCCCATGTCAGGCCCTGATGCTGCCCTAGAGGTGAATGTGTCCCCCAAAGCCTGAGGGCTAGGGTGACATGGTGCCGTTCTCTCTGGCCTTTGCTTCTTAGGAAACCCCATCGCTTCTCCTGGGCTTATCCTGTTTGTCCCCATTGCCCGGCAGCCTGGGGATACTTAGGTCATTTCCCTCTCGATTTTGAAGTCAAACGTTTTCTATCCAGAGAGAAGGCGTCTTCTCTGAACTCACGGCTCTGATTTATAAAGTCAGTCAATTCCACGAAGCTCGCGGTGGCCAGTGTTTTATGTTGCCCTTTTATATGCACAATCCATTTTACGACTTGTTTAAGAAAGAGACAGGAAAATGCATGCCTTTCCTGTGTAGAAAATCGACAGGCCCAGCGTCTCCAATCAATAAAATCACATTCTGCTGACTTGGAGCAGGAAGCTGAAATGTCGTCCGCAGGGGGCGTGCCCCAACTGTGGGCGGGGTGGCTTGAAGGTTCTCTAGGTTGATGCTGATTTATTGGAAAAAAAGAAAAAAGAAAGAAAGAAAAGCAAACAAAAAACCTGATCTGGCTCAGTGCACGGATGACTCAGTGTGGGGCTCACACTCTTGGGTGATGCTGGGGAACTGACCAGCTCTGCCAGCGCCATCCTCCAGGGTGAGCTGCAGCCTTAGGGGCTGCTCAGTAATGAAGCTTAGTGGGCAGAGGCTGTGAGCCACACAGATTTACATATTATAGGGGTTGCGGTTTGTAGGGTGATGGGAGGACATCCAATCCTGTCTTTGGTGCCGTTTGCAAATTTTCTCAACACCCTACTGAAAGGCCTGGCCTTTGAATACCAGCAGCAATGGGAAGCTCACTCCTGTTGCACTCCCCCCCCCATTTTGACTGAACTGAAGACACCCCCATGCTCTTCCTGTCCTTGGTGGGTTCATGTCTCAAAGTTGAGCGGCCGATGTACCTTTGGCCTCATTTGGAACTAGGGGCTGACACTGACGTGGATCGAGAGGCAGACAGTACCCACTCCAGGTCCAGGAAGCTCTCCAAGCCCCTGCTGTCTGTCCAGGCTGCTCTTGTCTCTGGTTCACAGCTTTCTGCAGTCTGTATTTCTCTTGACTTCTGCTCACTCTATGCCCCAATGAGATAGTTCTGTGTGAACCCACTTGGAGGTGTCAGGCATGCATGCTTACGTGTGGAAATGTCAAATTCTTTCTTCATAGGGTCTGTGTACTTTGGGCACATGGCTTTGGACACAGTGTGGCCTGGCTAACCCTGAGTCCTGAGGGAGCTAGGGTGGGCAGGTGTGTTGAAGATGCAGTTCTGATTTGGACTCTAAGGCCCTGAGCTAATCCCAGCCAGCCCAGCACAGTGGATGGAATGAAACAAGAGGGAGGGAGAGTCCAGGCCTGGCTGGGTCTGCCTTTGCCTCTCCAGCCTTCCTGGCAGATCACCTCAACAAGAGAAGTGACTTTGGTCTACAACTTGACCCCACAACTGGGGTCACCACTGGCTATCACCGATGGGATTTAGGTTTTGTCTCCCTGTCTCTGGCCAAGGCAGCTGCTCCTCCTACCCTTTGCTCTCAGGACTATGGAACCCAGGATTGGAGCCGCTGCGCACCCCCACACAGTGTAGATAGCCAACTGTCTGTGGTTTGGCCTACAGCCTTGAAGTCAACCAAGGGTCGTGAAAGCTTTGCCCCCTGAAATCGCTCCTGGTCCTGATCTCATGGTCCTTCTGTGTCCTGCTGTGGACCTACAAGTCAGCACTGTCATCCTTCCAGTGCCCGCCCCTTCCTGTCCCCAGATCTGGCCTCCCCACTGCAGAGCGCCAGCTCCTCTGAGGTCCTCCATCTGAAGGAGATGCTTGCCGCAACCTGAATCTCCTTCATTTGTCAGTGCTGAGATCCCACTGTGGCCTCAAGGCCCTCAAGGTTCCTCCAAGTCCTCCTCAGGCCCCTTCCTAACCCTCCCCTGAAGCCTTTGGATTTCCTTCCAAGGTTTTGGGGTCCTCCTTACATGATCCTGGCTACTCAGGTTGTTGTATTCATTCAGACCTCAAGTGTTTGGGCCACATTCTCACGGTGACCCTCCACCTCTCACTTTCTGCCTTCCTAGTGATCTCCACGGCTTACTCTGGTTCCACCAGCTTAGCTCCAACTCTGGTCTCTTTGCTGGGTGCCTGGATTTTGTGATCTGCTGCCTGAGAACAGCCCAGTGCTCCTGGACATGTCCCCTCCTCCCTGCTCCTCATCTGGCACTGACCCTCACTCATGCTCCACCTGCGGCTTGGAGCATCCACCCTCTGGGTATATCATCCCTCCCTTGGGTCCCAGGCACTGCATCCTTACGCATACCGGGCCCTCCTTTCCTTTCCCTGTCTTTGATTGAATCTGACTCTTACCCCTTTCTTATCACCACATCCTTTGGTGCCTCTTTGGACTCAGCCTCTGTACTATCCACCGTGTGAATATTTTGGGGGCTTCTGGTCTCCTGGAGCCATGGGACCCAGCAGGTTTCAGGGAGATAGATAACAGCAACGGCCATGCCAGGAAAGCCCACAGAGCGGCGTACAGTGAAGCTGCATGGAGAAACCCGGCTTATGAGTATTGCTTTTGAAACAACCAGTTGCATCTAATCAAATAACGTTTCCTGTAACTCACAGCTAATTTGTTTCCAGGATCAACCTTACGAGCTTGCTCCAGTTGGGATCTGTTTGCTGTCTCTCGGTGTCTGCACACGTCGCCTCAGTTCCTCATTCCATTTTGCCTGCTCTGAATAATTCACACATACCAAATTGCTTCTAGCTCCTGCTGCTGAAGCCTGGCGAGAGAGCTGCGTGGGGTGGCTTGGGGCTGGGAGCTGGCTTTCTGCTGCCATCTTTGACCAGGGGCTCTGGGCCATTTGAAGCTAGAGCAAAGGGCAAGAGGTTTGGAAGCCGTGGCCAGACGTCTGCATTTTCTTTGTCTTGACCCAATGTTCTGTTCCCAAGGGCAGAGAGGATGCATACGAGAAATCCATCCTTGTCTGGTGGCACGTGCATAACATCTTGGCTTCTCAGGAGGTTAAGGCCTAGAGGATTTACAAGTTTGAGGTCAGCCTGAGTTACATATGAGTTCAAAGCCTACCTGGACAACTTAGGGAGGCCCAGTCTTAAGCTAAATAGAAATAAGCTAGGGATGTGATCCATGGCCCAGCATGCAGAGGCCCCCAGCAGCCCCTGGTGTATGTGGCAGGCCTTCCAGGAGACGGCAAGAGCCAGAACCTCAGTGTCTTGTGCCATTACTCCTGGCTCCCCTCAAACTCAGCACACAAAGGGTGTTTCCTCAGTTGTTTAGCTTGAACTGTTTAGGGGGCCCCCAGGCAGTGGGACCGGGACCTGTCCCTAGTGCATGAGCCGGCATTTTGGAGCTCAGTGCCTGTGGCGAGACACTTTGTGCAGTCTTGGTGCAGGGAGGAGGGACTTGGACCTGCCTCAACTGAATGTACCAGGTTCTGAAGACGACCCATGGGAGACCTTGCCTTAGAGGAGGTAGGGAATGGGGGGTGGGTTAGGGGGGAATCCTGGGAGGTTGGAGGAGGGAGGACAGGGGAATCTGTGGTTGATATGTAAAATGAATAGAAAATCTCTTAATTAAAAAAAAAAAAGGAGAAAAAAAAGGGTTGTCTCCTACAAAATGTCTGTTAAACTGTAATGAATAATGGAATGTTCTGGAAGCCAAGCATGAACTCCCACTGGATTTTAGTCTTACCAGTGGGCAGCTGCATTCCTCTTCTACTTTTGTGGTACCCAGTGGCCATCCATCCATCCATCTTCCATTTGTTCTCATACGGTCTTCCTCTTATCAGAGGTTTCACTTTCGTGGTTTCAGTTTCTTGTGGTCATTTCAGGCCCTACAATATTAAACAGATCATTCCAGAGCTAATCCAATCCTCAGCTTTGTATTGGTCATTCTGATATGAGTGTGGGGTGGGAAGAGGGGGAGGGATCTCACAGCATCCCAGTATGTCCTGCTAGGTGTGAACAATCCTGTGTCCAGGGCACCCTGGGTACTCACAATGGTCTGCTCCCAGTGCGACTGCCAAAGTATGGTGGTGTTTGTATTCAGGTAGTGCTGGTCTTACTTGGTTATGGCCCTAAAGCAAGCAGGTGGTGCAGGGCAGGTGCCAGGCATCTACCCAGGAAGGACAAACTAAATCAGGTGCAGTGGGACATGTGGGGGAAAACACAGTCTTCAGGGGTGTCCTGCTTACCTGTACCTCCAATCTTCCCTCTGGTGGAATGTCTACTAAAGAGCTGAGTGTACTGAGCCCCGCCTTCAGGCCAGGTATACAATGGGCCCCTGGGTGAGCTTAGGACCAGGAGGGAATTTCTGACTCCTGTGAGGTCAATGTCAACATGTGTACGGGTGGCAGACACATCTATCCACCAACAGTTGATGGGCAGTGGGCTCTGCTCCTGGAGACTGGGTGTTCCCACGAAGCCTGGGAGTGAGGGATCTGAGAGCTGGGTTCTCCTTTCCCATCCTTTGCCTTATGTCTCCACAGTAGTGCCCTTGCTTTATCAGAGAGGCAGACGACTCAGTACAGCAGGGTAAGCCTCTACCCACATGTAAACTTAGTTTCCTAGTATGAGGAAAGGGGGAAGGGCTATTGATGGACAAGATACTGAGTGCCCGAGGCTCAGTCTAGTGCAGGGCATTGGAATTAGCAGAGAGGAAAGAGAGGAAAGGGCCAGCAGCTGGCCAGGCCATCCTGTTTGAACCCTCTGCATTGGACATTAGAATCTACCTGTGAGTTGGATCTCTGCCATCTCTATACTGTTCCTGGAGACCCCCCCAAAAGGCATCCTGGGACAGTTCCTGAGTTGTCACTTGCCAAAGGATTGGCCCAAGAACTCCTTAGGAGAGTCTCTGAGTGAGTCCTTGCAAATCTCATTGAACAGATCAAAGTTTGGGGCTCAGGCACGTCAGCGGGCAGCTGGGGCTTTGTCTGGTTCCTGCATGTACCCGACACCCAAGTCAGTGCCCCAGTTGCATCCATACTATGTTCCTTTCTGCTTTTTTCATGGAAAGTTGATCTCTGAGACACTTAGAGTGGTAAGGTGTGTGTGTGTGTGTGTGTGTGTGTGTGTGTGTGTGTGTGTGTGTGGTGCAGGAGTGTGGGGAGGGAGGGTAAGGTCTCAGAATACCACCATTAGGTGGCCAAGCCTGCATTTATAAGACTGATAAGGACCAGAAGAGGCTGCCTAAGTGTCTCTTGTCACATTGCATTTTTATAGCAGCAAGCAGACTGGGGAATCAGCTTCATAGCCAAGACCTGGAGACCTGGGAAAGCCCTGGAACTACTTCTGTCTCCCCAGGGAAGTCGGGGACAGTGGATCTGGGGGTGGCCCTAGCCTCCCAGAGCTGGTGCAGATGAGTGTCTTCCCAGAAGGAAGGGGCGCCGAGGAGGGGTATCTGCACAACAGCCTGGCTCCAGGAAAAAGAAGGCCAGGTTGAGCTGCAGTGGCCTTTAATTGAATCTTTCCTCTCCCGGTCCTTCCTGAGGTAGCTCCTCTGGATGACCCATGCAGCTGCTGTTTGTCTTCTTTATTATGGCTTCGCCACAGCCAATTTAACAGGGACAGTGCCAGACTGGGCGAGACAAACAGCCTGGAGCTGATAGCAAGCCCATCCAGCTAATTATAGGGGTGGCTTCAGGGCAGGAGGCGGTGGGAGAGGAGGCACCAGTGCCTGTCGGCTGCATTGGACTGTGCATGTAAGCGGTCTTGCTGGTCTGAATGGGTCTCAGATGTTGCAGGTGTCCCAAAGGCCGCAAGTTAAGGAAGGCCCTTGCCGGGGATGAGGGTAAGGGCCCTCCAGGAATCACCCAAAATTCAGTTAGCAGAAATAAAAACAACCTGGCACTCATGCCCAAGATATCATTCTTGGCGACCTTATTTTCCAGGCCTTGGTGGGAAGAAAGAGATCAATAAGGAAATCCATTCACTTCTCCAGTCTGCTGGGCTCTTCTGGTCCCTGTGGGCCTCGCGCAGAGGAGGAAAACAGGCCTGGGCTGGGGCTGGGGAAGCAGCCTCAGTCCTCCAGGACTCCCAAAGTCAGCCAATTAGAAGATGGTTGCTGTGTGACAGTGCAGCTGGTGTCTCCGGCTTGAGCCCAAGGCTGGTGTCAGGGGACTTGGGTCCCTCTTTGAGTTTGTTCCAAACGAGCTGTTCTAACTGGAGCAGGCGTTAACTGGTCTCTCCGGGCCTCTGTGTCTCTACCTGCAGAGTGGGGACAACAATGCTTCAGTGACAGAGCCAAGTACTCACGTGTTAAGGGGAGGGCACCTTCCCCAGGCTGAGAAGTTAGAGCTTCCCAGGATGCTGGTCCTGCTGGCCATGAAGGGGTGATCATGATACATCTTAGTGAGAGTGTGTAGGCTCTCTGAGTACTCTGTCATGATGCTTGGTGCTTCTGGCAGCCTGGTGGGGACACCGCAGCTCTGTGGCTGGCCCTGCTAAAGAGGATGGCTACTGGCAGAGGTCTTGAGCTCTCTCCCAGGGCCCCTCCCTTGAGGCCAATGTTGGCGTTCCAAGTGTTGGATGGTGTAGGGCCAGCAGACTGGACAACACTTGGGCCAAGCTTTGGGTGACCTACCAGGGCATCACTTTGTCTAGCCATGGCCATACAGTATCAGGTTAGAGAGGAAGCCCCTAGAGCCCTGAGCAAGTGGAAGGTAGCAGAGGGATGCCATGGAAGGAAACATGTGCCTGGAGGCAGGAGGGTAGAGCACCTACTCTGTTGCTGGGAGAGTGTGGTCCTGAGGGAGCAAGGTTGAGTTCTAGGGCTCATCTGTTAAAATGGAGGGACTCTGCTCCTGGCTTTGCGCGCATGTGTGTGTGTGTGTGTGTGTGTGTGTGTGTGTGTGTGTCTGTGAGAGAGAGAGAGAGAGAGAGAGAGAGAGAGAGAGAGAGAGAGAGAGAGAGAGAGAGAGAGAGAGAGAACAGTCAACAGGATAAAAGGGAGTGAAGAAAGGCCTCCCTCCCCACTTGCCTACCCCTCCCCACCAAGGCAGAGGAGGAGATAGGCGATGCCCAACTCAATGCTTCATGTTCTTTGGCCCGAACCGTGACTCCCTCCAAGGCCGCTCTCAGTGCCAAGCCACAGTGACTCATAGATTCTGGGGGCTAGAGGACTAACCCAGCTCCTTTTTGCACGAAGGCTCTCGCACGTTCTCCTGCCTGCAGTGTGATGAGTAAGCAGCCGTGACTCACCTGCAGAGTGCTCCTGTGTCTGGGGCACAAAGCCTGGTTGGTGGCTGTCCCTGCCACCTGTCAGCCTGGCTCTGGCTTCTGTTTTACTGCCTTGTGCCCATTTCTCGAAGAGGAGGTGATGCAGCCACATACAGGTGAGGGAGCCCCTGAAAGGTTATGTAGAGGAAAACTCAGCTGGTCTTTGAAGCTCTGTGAAGTCTCAGGAATTTGGCACTAGATTTAAGACAAAGATCTACCTCAGAGAGATCTAGTATCTCAAAATCACCAGCTCTTTACAGACTCGACAAGATTAATGAAGGGAAAATTCCTGCTTATATTTGTAAATAAAATATCGGAATCAAGCTGGTCGTGGAGGTACATGCCTTCAATCCCAGCACTCAGGAGGTAGAGGTAGCTATATCTCTGAGTTGAAGGCCAACCTAGTCTACATAGTGAGTTCTAGGACAGCCAGATTACACAGAGAGACTGTCTCACAAACAAACAAACAAATAGAAAGATATCAGAACCACAGGGACCATGCCTGGGGGCGTCTTAAAGATGTCACACCCAACTTGCATGAATGGACCTTGGAACCTCAGAATAAGGTTTCCAAGAACAGCATCAGACTGAGTAAGATTTACAGTCCAGAAATAGACTCAAGAACGAAGATCCCTGAGGAATATAACTCAAGGAGAAAAATTTTCTTTGCTCATGGCTTCAGGGGCTCCGTCCATGGCCTGCTGGCTCCAGTGCTTGTAAGTCTGGGTCAAGGCCGTGATGTCATGGTCTCAGGGCATGATTAGGGAAAGCTGCTCACCTTGCACAAGCCAGGAAGGGAGAGAGAGAGAGAGAGAGAGAGAGAGAGAGAGAGAGAGAGAGAGAGAGAGAGAGAGAGAGAGAGTGTAAGGACAAGATCTATCCTTCAAAGACACACCACAGTGACTTTTCTTTCTCCAACTAGGTCCTGGCTCCCAGGCACCTGTTCAATGGAATCCCCTGGAGAAATATATTAATACTCTCACGATCTAGTCACCTCCTAATAGCACAGGGGGCCAGACCTTCAATATATGAACCTTTTGCAGGGACACTTTATACTCAAACAATAATAGGTTCAGTGGAGAAAATCAGCCAGTTTATTAGGAATATAATAATAACTGGAATAAATGGGCAGCCTTTGGATGCAATAAGGGTGGAGCCCACTTCACTGTGGAATCTCCAAAGCACTGATGGTCTCAACAGCACAGGAGCCTGCGTACCCAGTGGGTTCCTGGGGCCAGGCCTTGCAACCTAGGGGTGGGGAAAACAGGACATACTATCTGCAACTCAGATGCTCTAAGCATAACTGATTATTCTGAGTACAGTAGAAAAATCTGCAACAGAGCTGGGAGGACTGGCTGGTAAGGTGATTCCTGCACAAGCATGAAGACGTGAATTCAGATCCTCCCAGCACCGACAGGAAACCCACACAAGGTGGTACGTACCTGTCACCTCAGCATGGGGACAGAGATGGATCCTGGGATTTGAAGCCCAGTCAAACCCAACTGGTGAGATCCCATCTCAAAAATGTGTGGGGCTGCTGAGGCGGCTCAGATAGCTGTAAAGCCTGATGGCATGAGTTTAATTCCATATAGTGGAGGGAAATATCAATTTCAGAAAGCTGTCTGGCTTCCACCTGCATGCTATGGCATGTGTGTGCACATGCGTGTATACACACACACACACACACACACACACACACACTGAATAAAAATTCAATTTAAAAAGGTGAAGAGTGATTTAGAAAGACGCTTGATGTTCGCCTCTGGCCTCATGTGTGCATTTGCACACAGTTGCATATGCATACACTTATAAGTACACAAATGAAACACATACATATGGCACACACACACACACATACACACACAGAGGTAAATAGTTTCATATGCTTAAAAAAATCTTAACAAGAAATGAGTGGAGGAAAAAAAAAAAACAGTGTAAGACATGGAAGTTTGCAGTAAACAGAACCAACCACCTGATGGCCTATTTAATCCTCCCTTTGCAAAAATGAGTGCCTCATCTGTCCCTGTCCAAGGCTGATGCCAGCACCAAGCTTCCCACTACCACTCACAGAAGCCCCAAGATAGGTCCCAGAGGACAGCAGCTGCCTTCTGCAGCTCGGGGCTCAAGCATGGGTGGGTAGAAGAGTTCCTGCACATCAGACTTCTGTGACTTCTGCAGGATCCAGGCCTGGGAACTCCAGCAGAGTGCAAGAAAAGCCACAAGGTACCCGAGGTTGGTGGCCGGACATAGTCTTGCCACAGAACAGAACCCCTGTAGAAACCGGGGAAACCCCATGCCCAGCTGTGAACAGAACCCTAGGCTTCATGCTCTGATCTCTGAGCATCTCAAAGAACTGCAGGAATTTGATTCCAGGCCAAACTTTTAATAAAGAAAATTCATCCACAGATGCTCTGCTATTGGCTGATATATCTAGTTATTGGAATCTGGAAGATTTAGTGGCAGGGGTTGTTTTATTTGCTCTCTGGATGGAGCAATTTTTCTTACGTATTTAATCTCTGAGCAGAATATTTTCCCTAGCAAATACACTGTCTGAGACAGCAAATCCATGTGGCCCTGTCACATCCTTATTTTGTCTTTTAGTGACTCACAGAATGGGCATTTGCTCACTTATGGTTTTTTTAAACTGTGTCATTAAGGAGAAATTATACAGAAATCAGCCCACAGTTACTATCCATAATCACAGAGCCGTAGTCTGACGGTGTGTGTACCGGGCTCCATCAAAATGGGGATGGGGCAGAGGCCTCACAGCTTGAATGATGGCTTTATCGAAACTTGGGTCTTTTAGATGAATAAGCAGCCACTCTGTCTCATGGGGGTGGGGTTCTGCATGCTGTCGTAGCCCCAGATAATTTGTAAACATGAAAGTATGAAAAAATGCCTCCCACCTCTGAAAGTTTTAATTGGAAGCTCCTCCCGTGGCCGTGTGGCCCTGAGAGCTGACTTGCTCAGGGAGCCTGGCAGTTAATGAGGCTGTAATTAAGGATTAGCTTTCCCCAGACTTCCCCTCTCCCCTCCTTCCTCCTTGTCACCTCTTGGTGGATCCTGCAGACTCCCAGGCAGAAGAGAAATCAAGAAAAGAAAAGATTTCTCCTTCTTCTTCTCCTTCTCCTTCTTCTCATTCTCCTTCTCCCTCTCCCTCTCCCCCTCCTCCTCCTCCTCCTTCTCTTCTTTTGAGACTTACCTATTTTGGATACCTAAGCCACTTCTCCCAGATCCCAGAATATGTCGGATGAGAATAGTTACAGGAGGACTGAGAGCCTTCGGGAGGCAGAGCCTCCAGCAGGTTGGGAAGAGGGAAGGCCTCTAAGGTGTGTGTGTGGTGGGGAGAGGGCTCTGAGTCCAGAAAGTAGATGACCAGAGAGCATGCTAGGACCCTGTGTCTGGGGTCTGGTGAACACAGTGAGAGAGAGCCAAAGTGGGCCCTGTTCTCGTACAGGAAACTAAGTGTGTCCAACCTGAAGGTTGAGTTCTGTTACATTCAACCAAGGACAGCTATGGATGTGGCCAGGACAAAATCATGAATTTACTTGAAACACTAAGAGATAGTATTGCAATTTTTTTTTTGTAACTTGAACTTTGTAGATAACATCGTGTTAAAATGTCAAAAGACTGCACACACCAGATAGGCTATCTGTATAAGAAGCCCACTTAATCACCGAGGAAGGAGGCTACGGTCCAGGTTGTGGTCCTTGGAGTAGCAGTGGCTGGGAACGCCATGTCAGGCCTGGCTGGTCAGTGCTCAGCACCCCTCTAGAGGTCTCCCAGGTCCCTTCTCACCATCGTCCTGTTGGTCTAACTTCTGTCAAGGCCCAGGTAATAAGAATGCCTAATCTGACCAAGCTGGGTACAGTCCATACAGCTCTCGTCCATAGCTACTTTGTTCCTAGTTGCTCACCATGGCAGTGATGCCAGCTTCCAGACAGAACCACTGTCTGTCCTTAGACATCCCCAGACTCTCAATTCCACAGCAGGACTGAACATCACGGGTATCAGTTTGTCCCGAGTACCATCAACCAGCTGCATGGACATGCATGGAAACATGGGAGACTAGTTTGATCACTGGTTGGTGAACACCCACCCTGAACCATGTCCACCCTGAGTGGGGTGACAGGTGTCCAACTGCAGAGGTGAGGTGAGAGGAGCTAGCTACCACATCCCAACCCACAACAGAACATAGACAGCGGCCACCTTGTCAAATCTAAGGCCAGGTACATCACCATATGCAGGGAGAGTTCCTCTCATGCATCACTTCTCTAGATGGCATTAAATTCCAGGGCATTCTAGAAAGGCTCTCGACCTGGGGCTGTGATTTGTTCCACAAGAACCTCAGGACTTTCTTTGACATGGGGGTCCACCTGGGTGTCCCGGGACATTATCTGCATGTTGAGATCTTTGGAATAGTCAAGATATTCACATCTAGGGGTCCCAGGGAGGACTAGGCTCCTTCTATCTAGATCTGTGGTGACCCTTGGTGAAAGGCTGGGCTGGAAGTGGGGTAGGTTCACCTTCACTGGCTAGCATCGTCTCAGCTGGTGACTACCCATGGCCCTGGGGCTGTCTGTACATGGGTGCCTGCTCCAGGAAAGAAGTGTAGGTGAGGGGTGGGAGCCCCCGGGGCAGCTCAGGTGGGGGAAACTCCAAGCCTTTTCTGGCTTTGAGGAGTAGGAGACTAGGGTCTACCATCTAGAAAGTAGCTGTGAAGACCCTGTATGTCCATCACATCTCTCTTGTCACAAATGATAAGCAAAGCAAGGATGTCTCCTAATGTCTTTATTGTTCCTCAGATAACTGAACAGTACAAAGTTGCCCTCTTCTACTTATTTTTTCTTAAAAAATGACCTTTCCACACATGGCTGCCCTTGGGGAATTTCTTCCTGTTGGAAATTAAAATTTCCCAAGATGCGTCCTTCCCATCCATGGTTACATGATTCAGATAACTTGACAAGAAGAGAAGAATTCCACTGGGTTATTATCAACATGAACTTGACTATGTCTCCTATGAGGGCAAACACTGATTTTTTTTTTCTTTTTAGAAACAGAAACCATCCACTTATCAATCCAAACTACGGCATCGCATGACAACATTCATTGCATAAATTGAACGCACGGAGTTACCACCTTGGGGTATAACAGACGAACACCTCACAACCTAGCTACAGGGTACGCAAGTTTAACAACGTGGGTACGGTAACTTCACTCTACGCACACCCACCATCGCTTCGGGAAAGTACTAGACACAGGTCCATGAGCTACCGGGAGTCTCTGCACAGTTAATCTAAGAGACAACAACACAGTCAAGAAAAAGGCAGCTGCGATACGTGTGGGCTAGAGCAGCCTACACTGAGCGCCGCAGGGGCTGGGGGACTCCAGGTCAGGGGAATGGCCATCACGTCATTGCGCTGATCACGACCTAAGGAAATGTCCATGCAATCCTAACAGTGGGTTGTTCTTGGGTGAGAAGGGCCAACAGTCATCGCCTTGCTTCTTTGAGTTATTTGACCAGAGAGGGATGGGGGTGGGATGGGGACAGCCAGGGAGCCTTGGGCTGCAGTTCCATCCACGTCCATGGCGGTTTCTTCGGAAATCTGTGGCCCACCTGCATGAGTAGGAGGAACACAGAAGGGACGCCATCCCTCGGCGTCAGGACTGTTAGTATTCTTGGAATCATCTTGGCAGCTGTTTCATGGAAATGTCCTCCGGGTGAGGACTTGGACCCTGGGCTTCTGGGAAAGCAGGAGCTACAACTCATCGGAGCGGATGACGTGGAAGAGGGTGACGTTGTAGAGGGTCTGATGGCCGTTGTTCCAGGCATACAGCGCACGGTCCTTAGGGTTGTAGTCCAGCATGGAGATGTGGGAATATTTGTTCTGGAAGGGGATGTCAATGTACTCGTAGGTCGAGGCATTGGTCTGGTAAGCATAGTGGACCTTGGTGCCCCCCGAGTAGCCGTTGGTGACGTAGAGGGTCCCGCAAATGATGAAGGCCTCACCGGCGCTGCGCTTGGGGTAGCTGGTGTTCCATGTCTGCAGGATCTGCAGTGAGATAGGATCCAGCTTGCTGATGACAATGTTACCGGCATTCTGGTTGGTGGCATAGACGGCCCAGAGTCCATTCTCGTCCACCATGAGGTCGATGTCTGAGTGGCCACCCCAGGCATAGTGGTACATGTTGTTGTAGCCAGCGTAGTCCAGGCTGCGTGTCTTCAGGATCGTCTCTGTCTTCAGGTCAAACCTGATGATAATGTGACTCTGGAATTTGTTAAAATAGATGGAGCCATTGTAGACCACCTGGCCCGTGCCTGACCAGGGGTGCGGGAGACGGTGCGAGGTAAAATTGTCCGTGTTCATGAAGTCCACCATGGACTTGTACTCACGGACAAAGCGGTTGTTGTGATAACCATCCATGTACCAAACCTGTGGGGAGAGCAGACCTCGTTAGTGTCCCACAGCAGGAGGGTGTGGGAACAAAAACAGAAGGATCTGGAAGAGCCATCAAGACTGTAGAGCATTCTGTCCTACCTCCAAGAACACTGGACTCCTGCCTGGTCCCCACTCAGGCCTATTTTCAGAACCCTTGGGAAGTGTAGGACACAGTGGAGTGACACATGTGGGGACAGGCAGGAAGGCGCTCTGGAATCTCACACATACACAGTCCACAGCCAGTCTACGCAATATACACCAGTGGTTGGTATGGGAAAACCCACCAGGTCCCCAGATGGAGCCCTCTCTGGCGACATGTTATAGGACAATGGTCACATCTGTTTGCTCACTGTTGGATCCTGGCCAAGGGCTTGGGAGTGTCATCAAAGCTGGGACTCAATGCGGGAGTCAGCCTTGTAAAGGGTACAGCTGCTAAGTAGATGCACACACACTGGGACGCTTCTGTCTGCAATGACAACTGGCTCTCAAGGTCACTGCGAAGGGCCATTTTCCAGTGTCACGATGGGACACTGAGTGAGTCCTCTCCACTCCACCAGGCTGTTACCGAAGTACAGTCTGAGTCATCATCCATGCTGGGGGAGGTGTGCAGGGAAAGGTAATTAAGCCGGGCTTTGGTTGGCTGTGGGGGGCAATAGCGCATTCCCTAATCTGGGGAAAACACTTTTCAGACTGGAACCTGGGCCTTACAGCCGTGGAAATCAACCAAGTAACAAACTGCCGAGGCCTGAGTTTGAAGGGTTACAAAGGAAGCGATTTCCCATGACTCTTTGCATGCCAATTGACCCGAGAATCGTCTGTACTTGGAACAAAAACCTTTAGTCATTTTGAAGCAATTTTGTAGCAAATGAGAAAGGGGTGGGGCTAGGAGGGGAGACCTGGCAGCGGTATCTGCCTGGCATTAAGACAGCCGCTTTATCCACAGATAGCTGGGAAAGCTGAGCAGGGATTAGGGCTGCGGCAGCTCTCAGGCTTGGCATGACGTTTTTGTAAAAAAAACAAAAAACAAAAAACCAAACCTGTGTTCCTGAGACATCCGTTCAGATGCTCAGAAGCAGATGTGCCTTTGTTTTTAATGAGATTAAAAACAACGACAATGACGGCAGTAGCAAGGTCTCGTTTGAGGTGGTTTTTATCCCCAGTCTCTCTCCGACCACCCCTCAATGATATGGGTCACGGATTAGAATGGAGAGGAGTACTGGAGGATCAGGACATGCACAGATCACCCCTGGTCTCTCTGGGGAAGAGCTGCCCACCCACTACGCCCTCACTGGGCTGCCCCGTGGGACAGGGAGTTCTCCATCTCTTTGCAGCTTTTGCTCGAACCACCTTCCACTAGCCCTCCCCATCCACTTCTGAAAAAAACCTCCTTAGTGCTTTGGAGAGGGCCCTCCAGGCGGAAGCTAGTGACTGGTTTCTGTGTTTCTGGAGTCCAGTGTGTGACAGGACGATACCAGTTTCTAAGTACTTCTAAATGGTCTCTTCTCCCATACACTGGCAAATCAGACACAGGACACACTACTTTCTGAAAACACAGATTACGATGCATTAGGGGAGTGGGCTCCAGAGGCTGATACTCAACCACACGCTAGGGAGGCTGCTTGGGACATGGGCCATTCTGCAGAGGAGAGTGACGTGACTCAAAGCCCAGAGAGCCTCATGGGAAGGAGCCCCATTCGTGTGTGTGTGTGTGTGTGTGTGTGTGTGTGTGTGTGTGTGTGTGTGTAGGGGGGGGTTTGCTCCTCTCCTCGGCACTGTGACCTTCCCATCTGAAATGCCCTTGGTTTCTGTCCCTTCCAAGGTTGATGGTTTAGACCAAATTCAGCCAACCTGGGCTGATGCTGTCCCTGGGAAGTGACCCCAGAGAGTTTCTGACTCTCATGTCCTCTGGAAGGATCAATGGTTCTTTCCAACCAGACTCAAGAATGCCCAGCTAAAGGTGGAGGGCAGAGTAGAAGGGGTCGGGATGCCTACACAATTGCATGACTTTATCTGGAGGACACTCTTGGACAATATCATGCACTATTAACCCTCCTCATAGGAGCCCATGGACCAGCTGAGCTGCCTTTGAGGCAAGACAGCCGGTTAGTAAACAGAGGGACCAGAGCAAGAAAAGCCACCCCCCCTCACTCTTCTGTGTCTCAATAGCTGACCCCTGAGAATTCAGACCAGAACACCTGCAAAAGAGAAACACACACTCCTTTTTCTAAGTAACTTCACAAGCGAGACTGTTACAACAGCTCGTGAACCATGCCTCAAGTCCAACCCCATCGCGACCTGCGCATGAACAAGGATTCCTTTGATCCATGTTTTATCTCTCATCGCCCTTCTCCAGCTGCATAGTGGACCTCTAAAAAAACCTGCTCTTCAGGGAATGAACTCTGTGGATAAGGAAAAGGAATATGTGGGCATATCCTAACACCAAACTTAGTTACAGATTTAGTAGTTTCCAAGTCCCCAAATCCCATCTGTGGCCGCTGCCCAGGCAGACTGGGGTGTCCTTCTAACATCTGTGCTTATCTTTCTGCTTCGTCAGTTAACTTACTAACTTTGCATCTGTCTCACTCTGTCGCTCTCTCCTGGGGTGGAGGTCAAGGGCCTGGGTTGCCTGTGTAGAGGTCCCCGAAGCTTTGCGGGGCTCCTTGAACTGTCCTGCACATCACCAAGTTGTATCCCCATTGCTAGTTTCACCATTTTCCGATGAGAAAACTGATGCCAGGGAGGTCTGCTTAACTGTCCCAAATTTAGTTGCTTTTCAGTGAGGAGGGTGGCCAGGGTAGGGCTGCCAGGGCCTCTGTCCAGCATCTTACAGTACAGCCGAGGTGTTAGGTGATGCTATTTCAGGGCCTTTCTTAGTAACGGGACTTTAGTTAGCTCTTCTTTCTGGCTTGGCAAGTATTTGACAAATGTCCTCCTGAAACTGCTAACATCAAGGAATTCAGCCTTGGAAAAGATGTTCTGAAGGGAGCTGTTAGTGAAGGGGTGGAGAGAGCCTCGGTGGGAGGCTAGGAGGAAGTGGCAGGATGCCAGCCGCCCCAGGAATGTCCCAGTAAGTACTCCCACTGAGAAAGGATTAGAAGGGGTGTCTAAGCTGCCAGCAGACAGAGCTGTAGGCACCAGCATATCTGCATAATCTAAAGCATTCTGGATAATTCCACCCTCTGTTCTAAGGATCATCTGCTGGCTTTGATGCTGTTTAGATGAAGGGAAAGGGCCTTGAAGCACAGAGCTAAGTGAGGGTTTGAGCAATACGCCACCTCTCTGAACATGAACCTCCTGGGGGTGGCGGGAGCATGGATACAAGCCTCCTTGCTGATATCTTGTGTAAGCTAGACTGACTTCTAAGGTGGGGGACCAGTAAGGGATCAGAAAGAGGGGGTGAGTGGTACACGACTTTGTCGGGGTGTCCCAGTGCAAGTAGACTGTGAGCCTTAGAATCCAGAATGGAGTCTTTGGAACTCCAGGGTTCTGGAGGTGTGGCAGGGTGGTAGGCTGTGTATTCTATGCACAAGATGGGAAATACAGCCAGCTGCTACCAAGAGCTTCCTGCTTGGAACGCTGGTGAAAAGGGCCTGGCCTCTGTTGGGGGCTGAGGGGTCTGGGAAAGCACACAGGCGGCTCACTGCTGAGGGAGGTTTCTTAGCACAGCACCGTACACAGTTGGTGCTTGATCGACACAGAGAGGAAGGCCCATGCAAAAGTATCCCAAGCTAATTTGGTTCTAACAGCTTACGCAGAGGCAGTGGGGGCAGCTGGCTCGGCACAGCCCCTCAGCACACACTAACAAGAGGCTCTGCAGCTTCCCGAGGCCTCCTCACCGGTCCCACACAATTCTCCCCTCTGCTTCATCCCATCCCTCTCACAGAAGCCTCCACAGGGACCTGCTCTAGGGCCAACATCAATTTCTCTCTCTCTCTCTCTCTCTCTCTCTCTCTCTCTCTCTCTCTCTCTCTCTCTGTGTGTGTGTGTGTGTGTGTGTGTGTGTGTGTGTGTGTGTGTGTGTGGCGAGTTATTGGTCTCCCGTGTGTGTGTGATCAAAAGTGAACGGGAGATTGGAAGAAAGCAAAACAAAACAAACACTGCTGGTGCTGATCAATGGTAGGACGGGGCGACATGTCACTTAGCAGGCTGGATGCCTGGGCCACTGTGGGGAGCACGTGGTTCTGAATGACTGGAGCCCAAAGCGCCCAGAGCAGTACCCAATACTGTGTGTCTGCTGCCAGTCAGCATCCCACCCCGTTCCTGCTGTCAGCCCTCATGAAGGCCCCTCCACCTTCTAGCCACGATGTCTGCTACCAGAATCTCCTCTCCTGGAAGGCAGTCATGAAGCAGAAAACAGAGACCTAATTGTCACAAGCACCCATGGGTACCCTGACAGCTTTCTGAACCTACATCCTTGCTGTGTCTTGCATCCTAGAGGCTGAGGCACATATATGTGATATCAGAAAGCTCCAGACTTGGGCTCCCCTCTTTGCTTGGCTAGCCAGTGTGGGGTTGATGGTGGTTTTCCTGCTCTGTGATATGGGGAGAGGTAGTTTGTGCATAGCACCAGGAGCCTCAGTCCAGAATCTCACAGGTTCAGTGACACCAGGGACTAGCCTCTGAGGACCATAGTCAGGACATGGCCTATGAGTGGTATTAACATTTTCTCAGAAGCCTGGAAGGAGGCTTTGGTGCTGGAAACCAAACAGAGAGCATGGTGTGCGGGGAGGTGGGGAGGGGCACAAGTGTATCATTCTCGGCAATCCAGAGCTGGTAACTAGACATGACATGGTTGGGACAGAGCCTGGCACACTGGCCTGGGTTTCTTAAGCACCTCCTGTCTTGGCCCTGTCTTTCTCCCCATAACGCCATTGTCATCCACATCCGTAGTGAAGGATGTTCCTAACCAAACTTCAAGCAGAGGTAGGTTTTTTTTGATGGGCTGTGGGTACTAGCACAACCTAAGCGTCCTAGTTAGTGTTAATTGTCTACATTAACTGTCAGCTTGACCCAAACTAGAATCAACAGAATAAAGAGTCTCAGCTGAGTAATTGTCTTTGTTAGGTTGATCTATGGGCATGCCTGGAAGGGACTGTTTTGCTTGTCTTAACTGATAGGAGGGCTCGATCCCATGGTGGGCAGCACTATCCCCCGTGCCGGTGGTCCGAAGCTATGTTAGAAGGCTAGCTGAACACAAGCCATCAATTAGCATCCTCCATGGTTTCTGCTGTAGTTTCTTGGCTATGGATGAGTTCCCTAGACAGAGGTAATGCTCTGAGGAGTAGCCAACAGGTCTACCCTCAGGTTCCTGCTTGAGTGCCTGCCCTGACTTCCCCTAAGGAATGTGATCTGAAAGTGTAACATAAAATCAAACCTTTCCTCCCTAAGTTGCTTTGGTCAAAGCGTTTTATCACTGCCACAGAAAACAAACTAGAATGTTGAGAAACTGTGTTACTATCACAGTCCAGCAAACAGTGTGAAAACAACGTATCCCCACACATCCCTGACCTTATTGTATCTTAGCAGGCAGCCCAGGCAGCCCTGCAGAGCTGGCTGAGGACTTTAGCGGCACTGGTCTCTAAAGCTGACGCATCTGCGGGGCTTTTGCCCACCCCAGCTGCCTCTTATTTCTGGTATTACCCAGTCTTGCCCCGGAGAGATGTGAGTCTCTCTTGCTCTGCCTGCCATGGAGAGATGTGATAAGGCTTACAGGACCTCAGATTTCAGGCTCCTTTCTCTGGGCCCAGGGAGGAGCTTCCAGTTTTCTGCTTCTGCCCACTATCCTGCAGACCTCTGAAAAGAAGAGCCTTGGGGAGAAGGATCCCCAGGAGGCCCATCCTGGCTGCAGTGATTAGCGCTGCGCTGCATCAAAGGACCCTGATTCACAGAAGCACAGCTTCCCTTCCATCTCCGTTAGAGCTTCCAGAAGTCCCTGACTGCTCCTTACAGGCCTCCTCCATCAAGGCGCCTCCCAGCCTCGGACTCCCAACGCCCACTTCCTAAAGAGGCCACAGCCCAGTCCCCAGGAAGGAGAAGTCGACAAAAATGGGCCGTTGGCTCACGTTTCTTTTCTGAGGTTTGCCCAGGGGGAAAACACCCAGGAAAAAGGAACCCGGCCTCTTCTCAAAATCAAAAAGGAACACAGAGCTTCTATCAGCCATGAAAGGAATGGCAAATGAGTACAAATCAGCTGTCATTATAACAAGAAAGGCCTAATAGATTCTAGGCCCGAAGCAGAGGCAGTGATGGGAACCGCCCAGAGCGGTCAGCACGCAGGAGATGCCTGAGCACCATGACTGTCACCACCATCCTCGAAGGGACAGCCTCCCCATCCCACTATCTGTCATTTGTGTTCATAGAGGGGCTTCTACCAGCTTGCCTGGGAAGAAGCCCTTGGGAGACTCTGGCTCTCCCCAGTCCACAGCCCCTGAAGCTGTCTGCCTGGGAGGTAGACACTAGGGTGAGGGACAGAGACCAGGTCTTTCAAGTCTTTTAAGAGCTCCAGGGACACTTACCCTGTTATCACCTTCTGGGGCCAATGGGTCTGTCATCCAGGACCCGAACCTTGAGCCAGAGGTCTTGACAGTCACCGGGTCACTTATGCCTGTCAGCTTCCCGCAGGCTGGAACAGAGTGCACATGAGTCAGAACTAACAGACGACTGAGAGCCTTGAACCCCTCCTCCAGTGGCACAGCTGGGCTGGGGGTGTGTGTGTTTCATCCTCTTTCCCTCCAAATCTAGAGCCCAGCAGCCCACAGTGGCACTTACAGAAGCCCCAGCAATGGCCCAGAGGAGCCACCTCTTCCTCTAGAGAGAGCAATTGAGCAGGCCTTAGCATGACTCCTTGGGAGCAAGAGGCCAGGGCAGCCCCCGTAACAAGTGGGGGTTGGCCATAGCAAGCCTCACTCTTCCCTGGGAAATGGGGCAAAAGAGCTCAGTCCTCTCTGGCCGCTGGAATAAAGCACTTAGCCAGTATGGCAGGCAGCAGGAGGGAATTTAGGCTCTATGGGAGACACTGGACCTAGGCAGGATTCACCTCCCCATACAGAAAGACAATCCTAGCAGCCCGTAACAGCACCCACACTTTGGGAGCACCTTCCTTGTGCATGTGTCTGTCCTCCCTTATGCATGCGTCTGTCTCGGAAGCAACGCCCTGATGGAGGCAGACGGAGGCTTGCTGCTGTCCTGCTATGTGTGTGTATGGGGGTATCTGTGGGCTTTCCATGCTCTCAAGAGGAGCAGGCCCTGGCAGGATGGCTGGGACTTGATCATCATGCTCTTTGGGATCTCGAATATGACCTCTGCAGCCCTCCCACCTCGCAGATGGCCAGAGATGACCTTAGAGCCACAACTTGATCAGTCAGGAGTGGCTAAGGCTGTGATCCAGCATTCCTGCCTTAGCCTGCAGCTTACTTGCCAGCTCTCAGCCTCCAGATTAAGCCTGATGTGCAGGACTCTTTCCATCCCACTAGGTCAGGCTTGGGTGTGACCCCCCCCTCAAGTCTATAAGATACCCCCCAAGGGCCACATTAGCATACATACACAGTGTCTGCAAAGTTCAGAGGAGATCCAGGTGCTTAGGTGAGATTGTGAGATACTTAACCTGAGACCACAGGGAAGCAGAGATAATCCTACACAGAGCAGGGCGGGTCAAGCCCAGGGGAGGGTGCAGCTCGCCATGCTTCCACACTCAGCACCATCTCCCCAAACCTGAAATGGGGTGAGCATGTCCACAGTGGCACTGTACAAGACTGGCAAGATGAACTGCCCAGCGTGGCCCAAGAGCCAGCTAAGAGGGGACCTTGGACGGAGAAAGCTCAGCAGAATTGAGAGGACATTGTATGCACTGCAGACACTCCAGGCCTGGATTCCCACCAATGCCCCAGCACTGGCACTCCTGCTCAGACTGGGAGAGGAAGTGCCACACTGTGCCCACTCTCCTGTCCCTTCCCCAAAGGCACTCCCCGCTTCCAGGAGGAACTTGGGTGCAAGGGTCTGAGAGGTCCATTGCTGAGCACAAAGCGTGCCCACTTGGCCTCTGTACATACTGCCCTGCCCTGCCCAAGCCCTGGGTTTGGAGGAGACAGCAAGGAAAGAGAAAGGAAAAAAAAAAGGGCACGGGGGGAAGCCAAGGTTGACCAGTGTTGACAGGAGCTGGAGGTGAGGATCCTGATGGGTTTGTAAAAAAATTTCCTTTCCATGAGTGCTGGCACCAATCACACACACACACACACACACACACACACACACACATGCACGCACACAAATTCACACACGTTTGCACACCTGCATGCTTCTGAGGTTCGATTGGGTTCATTGAGGGCTTTCTGCAGAGGCTGGGCAGGGGATGTGGGATGCTCAAGCTGGACTCTACCCCTCACTCCCACTTTTTCTTCCTTCGCTCTTGTTGACTCGGGGTGTGTTTTGGGTTACCAGGAGACAGAGGATCCCTCCAAAATGGGTGAGAATGGAAAGAATCCAACAGAAGCCAACCCCTTTGCAGGTCCTCTTCCCAGATCCCATTCTGCCATCCAGCCCCAGCATCCACAGAGCCACTGGTCCCTGTAATTTCTCATAGACGGTCTCCCACCAATCCTGGATATATGACCTATGAGCTGCCTGGAGGTTAAGGTCCAAAGAAATCAGCATACACAGGTGTCAGGGCTGGAGATCCATGTGGAAGACATCCTTATCACCCAATGGCATGCGGTGCTTGAAGCCAACACGTGACTCAGACACACACTAGAGTTTTCTGAGATGCCAACTCACACTAGATCTGTCCCAAACCCATTGGAGGTCCCTTCTTGGTTGGACAGCTTCTCCAGAAGAAGCCTGACATCTTCCTGTGTATCACCTGAACATGACAGAGTTTCAGGGGAATGCCCAGCCCAGCTTGGATGCCTAGTTCTGGTCCTAGCTTTCCCTGCCTCCAGGGCCAGGCCTATTCTATTCCCACTCTAGAATAGAACCCTAACTTCCCACCGAGCTTCTAGGGTGGGCCCAGACACATGCCTAGACCCTAAAGATGTCATCATCTCATCTATCTCAATGACTTCAGCTGAACCCCACATTTCCTAGGGTTGCCAACAAAAGCACGGGCTTGCTGCCCCAGGTAAGAGGTCTCCTCCACTCACCCCACATCCCCATAAACAAACAAAGGACATAGCTCTCAAAAGAGCCTCTCAATTCATCAGCTGAGAAGTGCTGGGGTCAGTAGGGTGAGCCTCTGGGGAGTGAAGCCCGCCCTTCATGTTACCAGTAAGCAGGTACTGTATTACCAGTGCTGCCAAGAGAGCAAACCAGCATGGGCGAACAACCCAGGCCTTCCAGAACATGCCTGGATTGTTCCGTCAGTCCTCCATGAGCTCGGATGGGAATGTGCAGAAAACAGGACTCTGCTCTCAGCCAGGTCAGGGGCAGCTTTGAACAATCCTACCACACTCTGCCCAACTGTCCCCCACCTTTTTTTTTTTTTTAAACTATCTCAGGAAGTGACAGGAAGTCTATGTCTGAGTTTTACAGGAAGGCTGCCCAGCAGGTCCAGCCTGCCAGCCACACCCGGCCTTCTTCTGGTGTGTTTCCCTGGTGTACAGTCTCCAGGGCAGTCAACCTTTCAATGCTCCGGTGCTGGCTGAGGAGGGTAGGGAGGCATGGCCAAAGTGTCTCCTGTTCTCTGGGCAGCTGGGGCGGGCACAGCTCCCAGGACCCATGGGGCTGGAGGCTGCCTGCCCTCCTTAAGTCACGGAGTTATTTTTAGTTCTCTGTCCACGCTAGTTCTGCCAAGACCTCTCGAACTGACAGGCTCTAAAAGAGTCCATGGCAGAGGCTTGGCAGTATCTTGGCACACCCAGTTCTAGAAAGTACCCCTCTCCAGTCACACACTCAGGATACATGTGGGGGGTAGTAGAAAGCTCTGAGGCCTCAGGAAGAAGCCTGTGGGAAGGATGATGCCCAGCTGGGAGGGTCTTGGAATGGAGATGCCTGGTCAAGCTGGAAGCTAGACAAGCCATGTGCCTTGTGCACTTCTTGGGAGGATGCCAGGCTGAGAAGAGCCTGGACCATCTCAAAGGTCAAGTCAGGCTGAGTATCTCTGGGAAGCAGAGCTGGGTAGGAAGGTCTGTAGCCTCAAACAAGCTTGGACTCTGGTCTCCACTCTCAGTGTTTAGTCCTGAAACTAGAGAAGAGCTATGTGGAAAGAAGTCTGCAGGCTGGGAACAGGATCCAAGATGCAGATGAAAGAGCCCTAATGCAGACCCAGGTTTGGATCCAGAGCCCACAGCAGGCCTGGGAACATTATCCTCAAGTCATCCTTCACCTCTTGCCCTGGCCAGGAAAGGCCAAGCCTCTAGTGGACCACTTTTTAGAAGAAGTGGAGGAGTCAGGGCTGGTCTAGTAGGTGTTGTTAGGCTGCTGGCTCCGGAGCTCTCTTCCCTTAGGCTTCCGCGGCTAAATCACCCTGAACGCTCTCCTCCGTGTGTGATCACACCACTAGCCCCACGGCCCTTGCTAGTGAAGGCCAGCCTCCACCAGGTGACTCTGGCATCTCAAGTGTTAAGAAGGTGTCTTTTGACTTTCCTTAAAGAGTACATAGATATCAGGGCACAGCACAGCATGGTAGCCCGTGTAGCCTACCCTGGAGTCTGCAATTAGAAGCCTACTAGTGTGGACACTGTGTGGACAGCTCACCTGGCTGGCAGGTAACTTGTAAGTGGGGTCGGGGGGTGGGAGGGTGGGGGGCACAAGGTTTACTAAGACATGTCCTCAGTAGAGCAAAAAACACACTTTCCCCCTTGGTTGGCCCTAGCTGTCCGGGGACTTCCAACCCACCTGCAGAAAGAAACAAAACAAAACAAAAACAAACTCCACCAAGGAGCCCTTGGCATCAGTGCCAGGATGGTATGACAGGGATATCACTTTAGCCAGCTAGTCCTCAATGGCAATGGGGACCAAGGAAGCTTGCAGCACCAGGACAGCTTGAGTCTGGGGAGCAGCTGGACTGAGCAGCCTGTGCTGGGGCCCAGGTTCTAGTCTTACGCAGGTTGGCTGCTGGGATCTGACCTTGCAACGTCCTCTCAGGAAACACCAGGGTTCCGGGCAGCACTGTCTCTCTCCTGCTGGGGGACAAGACTGGTTCCAGGGGACTGCACTTTCCAGAAAAGGCCCAAGACATATTATGCCTAAGCTCTATGCTCAGTCCAGAAGGAAGATATTTCAAATTCTAGGTGCTGGCTGGGACACTTGGAAAAGCATGCTACCCCATCAAAATGAACCAGAAACAACTGTAACTCTGGTCCTTGAACTGCGTTTTCTGCGTGTGTGAAGGCCAGGAAATTTAGGACAGTTCTGGTAAGAGACTTTGAGAGATGCATGGAGCCCTTACCTCCCTCACGCCCCATGAACTTGGAACCAAGCACCTGCAGGGGCAGACACGCCAAGGAGCCTGGGGCTTGAGGCCTTAAGGAGAAACACTCAACTACTGAGCTTCCACATGTGCAGAGTCCCACCTACTGGGCCAGCAGTGAGTGCTGTCCACAGACAGAGACCACATCCTGGGCATCGCCATCCTGTCAGTGGGCCGCTGGGGACACTGGGGGATGATGCCTCTCTGTAAGACTGAAGCAAAGACTGAATTAAGCAGCCACAGGGTATTTAGTCCTGATGCTTCTGGGCTGAATGAAGGTCTGGGACAGATGCTAAACCTATCTATAGACCTATCAGTCAACCATCTGCCACCCATTTCTATCAGCTGCTTATCTATCCATCCATCACCCAGTCATTGGCCAATCCTCTACCAGTCTATCCATCTATCAACTATGTCTCCCTCTGTTCCTCTGTCCTTCCACTTATTATATCTCCCCACCCCCATTTGCCTGCCTACCCACCTGCTTACTGACCTATCATACCCCCAGCTCCTCTGAGCCGGGCAGAGCTGGTGACATGGACTATACATGCAAATTCCCATAGTGGCCCTAGGGCCCAAGGACTCTCTGTACCTTTGTGTTGCAAAGCAGGAGACATTGAAGTGGAAGATGGCAGAAACCTGGAGGAGGTACCCGCTGCTGAGTGACTTGCTACTTTTGTTATTTTATAGCTTGGCAACTCAAGGCTGCCCAGACTGGGGCTCAGAGCCCACTGTCCCAACCCCAGCTGCTGTTTCTCTTCAAGTACATGCTTACTGAAGCCCCTCTTAGGAAAGAAATACATGCTCAGGTCACCTCGCTGGGGCACCCCAGGGTGGGACTATCTGGCCTCATTATTCTCTCTTCATTTCCGAATCACATGTGTCTTAACAGCCCAAGGGCAGCCACGTGAAAGCCCCAAGATCCTAGCCATAAGGTAAATTCACGCAGCTGCTAAAAATAGGCTGAGACAGATGGGAAGTCTGGCTTGGCTGGGATAACCTGGAGAGCTGTGTGGGCTGCCCCCCTCTCCCAAAGGCCCATTAGCTTGGCGGCTTTGGTAATGTCCCACCACGGTCTCCATCCAGATTCTCTTGGTTTCTCCTAGGTATGACACCCCGTCTGGTTACATGGCAGGGGAAACATTTGTAGGGAAACAAACAAAACCAGCCTCTGGGCTCTTGAGAGACCAGGAAAACCTCTAAGTGCTTGGCTGGGAGGGCTGGGAGAGAGGCCACGGTGGACACCCAAGGCAAGACTGGAGGGGACCCATAGCCTGTTCCTCAGCCCAGCACTCTATGCACCCCTAGAATGCATGATGGTGGAGGAGGCTGTCATCCAGTCCCATTCATGGGCTGACTAAGGCTAGCAGCCCCTGTCACAATGGGTCATGGGTTTCACGAGGCACAGAAGCAGGAACATAAATGGGAGATGATTCCCTGGTGGCCCTGTGAGTGTCTCTTCAAAACAATTAGTTCTCAGTGCCCATCATTGTTTCCTAGCTCATCAGGCCTGGGAGCCCAAACCTTTACACTTCTGCTGGGGGCAAGCCAGGAGCAGCTGCTGGGAATCACCTGGAAGCCAGGAGACTACCTGTCTAGTGGATACGCCCATTCATCTGTCACCTAACAGCAGGAATCTGCACTCACGTGTTGGTCTGTGCAGGTGCACACGTGTATGTATGAGCTTCTGTAGAGGCCAGAAGACAACTTAAGGATCATTTCTCAGGAGTCATCCACCTTGACAGTGCCCCTCACCATCTTACGTAAGCCACGTTGGCTGGCCAGCAAGCCGTAAGACCCACCTGTCTCCCCTCCCTTGTGCTAGGATTACTTTCACATGAGTTCTGGGTATTGAACTCATGTTCTTGTGCTTGCTCTGGAAGTACTTAACCGAGAGAACTATTTGTTTGGCTCTTGCCAAAGCTTTTGAAAGGTATTTGTTCTTTGGGATGTTTTAAATTTGTAAGGCATGGATGAAGGGAGATGGAGTCAGAGCATCAAATGGAGCCCCAAAAAATCTTTCTGGAGGCAAAGTCACCCTAACAACACATGGTATAAAAACAAATGAGTTGGTCAGGCTCTGTGGAGGAATGCTAAAGCTGGGGTCAGGACACGAAATGTACCATTTAAAAATGGCCCCCAATGTCCAACAGGTGCAATTTGGCCAAAGTCACTGACTGGGTAATTAGTCAGGCATGAGAACCCAGATGCCCCCCACCTTAAGACTGTCAGGGAACATGACTCCAAGAGGGACTTGCTCACCAGTCCATTCCACCCAAGCTGCTGAGGGCCCCCACTTGTTCTGTCCAAAACCTGCTGCCACTATACCACATTTTTTTTTAGTTCCAACTAAACCTGATGCATTGTCTCAAGGTGTTTTATCAGCCCTCTTCTCAGCCTGGATAGAGATGTGTTTCCAGCCCTTTTAAAGTCACCCTAAAAACACATGCATGGACCACACACATGCATATTAAGCACTCACACCTGTGCGTACACACACACACACACACACACACACACACACACACACACACCCATCTGACGGTATGTGGCATCTAAAAATCATCTTTTTCTTTTCCTCTCCTTTCTTTCTTTCTTTCTTTCTTTCTTTCTTTCTTTCTTTCTTTCTTTCTTTCTTTCTTTCTTTCTTTCTTTCTTTCTTTTTCTTTTTCTTTTTTACAAATGAGGGATTCACTGGGGTCTAGAACTGGCTTTGTCATGGGGCTTGCACATGGGTGATGCCCTAAGGTGGGTGTTGCCTGCACTCCTTGATGCTCTCTCTGGGTGGCCCTACCCAGAAGCCCTGATGCAGCCATCACCTGCTGAGGCCAGGCAGGCACTGTGGCTTCAGCACCACTCCCTACACCTGCGTGTGTGGCAGAGTTGGGCCAGGCAGTGCCACACCCGCAGGCTGCTGGGCCTACCTAGTTTTTGCATGCATGCACGGAGCCTTTCTTCAAGATTGGACACTCTGCTCTGAAGTTCATCGTAGTCATAGGCGCCAATTTCCTCTTGCAGCTCGTTAAGCACTGACGTCAGATTCTGGACCTCCTCCTTAAACTGCAATACCAATTTGGCATCGGCCTTGTATTCTTCCAACACGGGAATCAAAGGCCTAAGTTCATCCATTTTCGCTTTTATTGCCTGCAAGGTTAAAATAAGCTGGTTCAGTGCGATGCATGCAAGAACTTGAAATACCCTGCCTTGGCCTGGCTTCTCGCTATGAGAGGGAAGGTGTGCACACTCCCATTTTAGTCATCCATCAGTTATCTGGTCCCAGTGAGTCAGGATAGCGTATTAAACAGTCCTCAGAACACCAACATATTTGGGAAAGCTCTTTATTTGTCAGTCGAGAATGCAACATCTTAAGGTTACATGCTTTAGGTCACATACACAAAGTTTGTGGTTCTTTTTTTTTTCTTTCTTTCTTTCTTTTTCAAAAAGTGCATTGACAAGGGTTCAAACTATTCATGGGATGCATCTAGAGTCGCATGCAAAAGGAGGATCCTGGTTGGATTCAAGGTTCCTTAGTGAAATGGTGCTAAGGATTGGAAAAGAATCGTAAAAATGCATGGTGCGAAAAGGTCTCTGGCTCTCTCATGGTTACATGGGGGGACTGCTTCTTCAGTCACTGGCGCATTGAAAAAACTCTTAAGTTAGCCCTGCAAGCAAGAAAATGAAACACCGTTGAAAAGCTAGCTCACTAGCCTGCCTCAAACAGCCATTAAAAGACACATATTTGCATGGTCACGTAAGAAAAATCACACTTTAACGATAGCAAAACGAGTTCCTCAAATGGTGAAGGGTCTCCCTCACAGTTTCTCCTGGAATCCCTTCATGCAGTGACTACAGTGTAAAAGGCAAGGGCTTGCTTTTGCTGTCCCAGAGTCTCAGAGTCCCCAGCTTTGGAACTCAGAGGGTGCTCTGTGGATGACACTCTCCAAGGGGAGCTACCTCATGTCGCTGAAGACACCTCTGTCTTCAGTCTGCTGAGCACAGGAGGGCAGATGCTGGCCAGGAGAGACACAAACACTCTTTGGTCTGTAAGGTCAAGAATCTCTCTCCAAGGTTAAGTCATGATGGTACATCACAAAAGGGGGCACAGTGTGGCCCTGCCTGGGACAAGAATCACTGGCTTGTTTTGCCTCAGTGGGATTCGTCTGCTATTATTTTATGTATATTATAGATTTATAACTTCATTAGCTTGCCATTTTGCCTACCTAATGTACTGCTTTTAAAAGGAGAATTAGTTCCTGCTTCACGTAGGGAGTGCATCAAAGGATAGCATTAGCATAAAAGAAAGGAGGGACAGACAAGGGCTCAGCAGTTTCCAGCCAAGCGGCTGTGTAATTTGACCTGTTCATTTACATCTGGGCCTGATTCCTAATTAACATGCATGAACACCTTAATTAAGGTGGCAGATAATTCCCAGCCTAGTCCTAGCAGAGAGTCATGTATATATACATACTTGGACATATGTATATATAATTTCAGGTCAAAGGAACGGAGGTTTTAACGGCCAGGGTCACCTGGAGACGCAGAACACTTAACGCAGCTGCATCTACAGTGTGCCTTGTCACAGCTAAATTAGGTCAGAAGTGAAAAACTGCCCTGAGTGATCTGGGCCCAGAAATGGCTCTAATCAATTAAGCTAATCCTCGGCTAATGTGATTTACCTGCAGCAGCTGTGGAATGCTGAGGGCCTCTAATGATACTCTGCCTGGCTAAAATGCCTCAGCCCGAGGAGGAGGGGGCCTGGGACCCCTGCTTCCTACTGGCTGACGAAGGAAGGAGAGAGGGGCCAGTGTGCAGTGACGGGGCTGATCAAGCCCCAACCCCTTTAGTGGCCAGAGTGGGTGGCCTCGCTCCTCTCAGAGTGTCACAGCTTTGCAAGGCAGAGAACATTTCTTGTGGTGTTCCCCCAGGTCCCCAGTCACTACCTCTGTGGGGAAAGGGAAGCAGGAAGGGGGGTAAAATCTGACTTGGAGGAGGAGGCGGAGGAGGAGGGGAGGGAGGAGGAGGAGGGGAGGGAGGAGGGGTGAAGAGAAGTGGGTAACAGAGGAAAAGGAGGAGGGAGGGGAGGACGGGGAGAGGAGGGAAAGGAAGAGGGAGGCGGGCAGGGAAGAGGAAGGAGAGAGGATGAAGAGAAGAGTAAAGCTCCAGGAGGGACACACATACCTTGAACTGCCTGGCCAGATGTTGCTTATGGCTCTCCTCCACCTGCTTGAACTTGGACTCCAGTCCTTTCATTTGGTTCTCCATCTTCTCCACGTATTGCAGGTCTCTCTGAGTCCGCCTGTCCAAGACTTCTATGGATTGAGACATGTTTTGCACCTGTCAAAAGGGTAACAGGTTCAAGGCAAGAGCTGCAGCGGATGTCAGGCAGTTTCGTTTGTCTGCTCATCAGCCAGGCTGACCTTTCCCACAGCACCGCCCCGGGAGCCAGAAGTGGCCCAAGCATGATTTACCAGTTAATCACCAGCATCAGATCGTTAGGACCAAGAACTCCCCAAACACGGCAGATCGGCTCGGTAAACATTCCCTCTACCCTCTTCCAGCAGAACTCTGACGGTAGGGTACACAGATCAGGGCAGGAGCCTTGAGTTGCTCCAGGCGCAGGGCTGGGGGCCATTTCTCTCTGCGTTTAAGGGTGAGGCCTGTTTCTATTCCTCGTTGGGGAATGACTGACATCGTTAGGCAAGCTCACATAGCAAGTGATGAATCCGGAGCGACGCCAGGCCTGCTTAGGGTATAAATCCCCTTTCCCCTGAAGTCTCCTGGAGTGTCCTTGCTGACAGCGTTGGTGTTCCAAGTGTGGAGCGAAGGGATAGAGAGCCGCTCTAGGCTCCGTGCCGAGCCTTTCCCCCACCGCACATGCCATCCATCACCCCCCACAATATCATAGGCAGATGACTGCTCGGCAAACACGCACATTCAGAACACAGAGTCAGGAATCAATCACCCAGCAAATGAAGGATCGCCGTTTTACATCCTTATGGGCATTGTTGAATGGAGTGCAGCCTCAAGATGGGACTCTATTATTCAGCACGATTCCAGAGAGCGTCAAAGAAAAACAGTTTTGGTGCGGCCACCTGCCAGCACATTTCATTTTCAGGAAACTGGCTATGGCTGATGTGAGAATGTATGCTCACCAGGGGCGAGGGGGGCAGGGAGCCAAGGTGCTGAGGATGCTGCTGAGGATGCTGCAGTGGGTTGGGTCATTTTCTCAGAATCTAATCCAATTACTAGCAAGGAAGACGCGTCCTGAATGACAGGTCTTGCTGCTGGATTTTTTTTTTTCTTTCTGAATTTGAAAAAGACTCCCTTCTAGGAACTAAGTCCTTGGGGTAGAGGCTTGGCTCCCCTGCTCAGTGGTCAGAGCAGTGATGGCAAGGTTCCCATCCCCCACTACAAACCCTTCAGACCAGTAAGTGGAGTAAAATGGGAAGAGCGGCAAGATGCCTTCCCACTGGCCAAAGGCCGATAGTGCCCATCTCAGCACTTAAAACCATATGGGATTTTAGGACTTGAAAGCAACACACACATTCACCTTCACATTTCAATTTATAGCACAGCCGTGTATGGGGCTGACTGCTCCCTTCTCTTAGCTGCTTGAAGGGGAATCGACCTGCTCTTGCTAGACGGCCTCTCTCGCTGCTCGCCGCCATCCCTCTGAATGGCTGCAGTGCTTCTTCTGGGAAAGGATGTCAGGTTTGCTCTTATCCATCCATCCTTCAAGGCTCAGCCCAAAGGCCATTGCCTCCAAGAAGGCTTCCTGGATGAGCTCAGACCAAGGACACTGAACTACTTGGGAACAATACCACCTTACTGGAGGGTGAGGTGGGCTTCACTCACACCTGAACCCACAATAAGGACAGCCAGTGCCGGAAGCCTGTGCCACCTGCCTGGCTCTGAGGAAGGACAACATGGGCACCTCTGCTCAGAGCCTCTCTTCCTAGTCTCCTCCTTGGAGATAGGACACCGACAACAAGAACAGGACTCAGATATCAACCAGTCAAATAGTGGATGGTGTTTGCGGGGGAAGGGCTCAGCCCAGCACAAGCTTTCAGGAAGAGACCACACAGTGTGGGGAGGAGATTTTCTGTCCTCTCTACCAAGGACCAATGCTTCTAATGAATTTCAAAATGTAAAGATTAGCCTTTACGTTAAACAAAAAAAATCTTAAAGATGCCAAATAACTTGGCTGCTTTAAGATGAACCAACAGACATCTGACCCCACTTTCTGGCCAACCACTCAGCTAAGTCTCCCATAACAAAACATGGGTGACAACCATACTAACCCTCTGGCAATATCTGCTTCCATACACCTCTTCTAGTTCCTGGAGTATCCCCAGAAGCCAACCAGCAATGTTCAAGGTCACAAGGTCACAGGATGCTCTTAGCTACTATGACAGCAGGTGCCATGAAGTGGGGGAGGGGACATGCACAACAGCCACACACCTGTCCCTACGTGGGAATGACTAATTGCTAATGTTTATTGCCCATGTAGGCAGTGGCCTGAGAACTATGTTATTTATCTCATTTGATCTTCATAAAACCCTGGGTGGTGGTGGTGGGGGGACAAGCCGGTTCTGAGTCCCACATGCTAATAGCTATGCCAGCTCAGGAGTCAAGAAACTTGGTCCCATCACACAGGCAGCTCAAGGTCTGGGACTCCAAAGCCTCTGCTCTCAGACTCAGACCGTGTTCTTCAGAGGGCACAGCCCCATCCTTATGCCCGCCCTATCCCCTCCTCTGGCATCAGATCCTAGAGGAACTGCCCAGGCATGCTGATACCCAGTCTTCAGCAAGGACTCAAGCTGGACAAAAACAGAGCCTCTGGTGCTGGGTCCCAGGACCTGACCTGCTGTGCCACCAGGTGGGTCTAATGCAAAGGCAGATGGTAGCAACACAGAAGCAGCTCCAGGGTGCTGAGCTACGGCCAGCCGCAGGGGACCAAGGAATCCAGGGCCTCCTCTATTGCCGCTCAAGATGGCAGGTGCTGTCTGTGCCAGGCCTGGCCCCGCCCCGTGGGCAGAGAAAAAGCGTAGAAGAGGCAGGAGGCGTGTTGACCAGGCCCAGCCCTAGAGCACAAAGGCGGAGCAGGCTTGTCTCAGCAATGCCGGCAGACACAGTAAATGAAGGGCCTCTCTTCCAGCCAGTGCCCTCCCAAAATAGAGTCTACGCGGCAGGAAATGGGGCTTTAAATTTTTAAGCAGCAAAACTGTGGCCTGCATAGGCAGAAAGGAAAGCTGCGCGGCCTCATTCTCAGGGGCCCCTAGAGCTTTCTGGAACCATTTCCCAGCTCTGCCCTTCTCCCAAGGCCCCTTGGCTTGGGCCTTAGGCCCCCCGGAGCCCCGCCCCTTTGCTACAGTTCTGAATAATTAAAGGCTCAATTAGGCTCCTGTCTAGTTTGGTGTAAATAAATGTCCATGGGATCTGTTAAATGTATTTTACTTGAACTCTTTTCAAATGATTTACTCTGGTGGCTAAAGGTGGCAAAACAGGCCAAGAAACCAACACACCCTCTACCCCTTTAGGGTGAGCCGGCTCCACAGGCACCATGACGGAGAGTAGGTCCCAGGTCTCTTGCAGATGGGGACCGGCAACTCAGGAGTCATCCCAATTCCCAGGCTGCTTCCTGCCTCAGCAGCTGAGTCCAGGAAAAAGAATTATTCTGCCCAAGGAGGTGGGAGTCCTGCAGTCATCCCAGCTCCAGCTGGAGAGGCCAGGTCCTGGCAGGGATTAAGCTGGGCTCCAAAGTCAGCCTGCCTTCCCCAGCTGGAGGGAAACCAAGGTGATGTCTGTCCTCAGGGCCTGTGTTCAAGTTACAAAGGACCCTTCACCCCACAGATTTCTTCGAACAGGTGAGGACTTGAGAGTTTCAAGTCCGCTCAGTAGGAGTAGTCTCAGCTTTCCTGGTGTGTGTGTGTGTGTGTGTGTGTGTGTGTGTGTGTGTGTGTGATATGTGACCTCACTGTCTCTGTGTGGGAAGGGTTCACCACCTGGAGGCATCTTTTCTTGGGGGAGTGAGATGGGCAGGAAGAAAAGTCTCCTCATTTTTCCTTTTCTTCATGGTAGCACTCCAGGGACTTGTAGTAGTGAGGTTAGCTGCAGAGTCTGGGGTCTCTGGGGGCAGCCTATAGGCACTCGTACTGAGAAACAGAAGCCAAACAGGAAGATAGCTGGTCCTATGACTCAGACTAGCTCCCTTTCCAACCAGCTGTGTGGCCTGGGGACATCAATCTGAGTGACCAATGCCACCAGCTCTACTCTGGTCACAATCAAATGAAATAAGACTCAAAATGCATGGTAATATGCATGGACTGCACATTACTGCCCTCCTGTTAGAAGCGTCCATGGTGGGAATGAATTGCCAGGTGTGACCACTCACCAATGGAGCAGAGGCATCGCCATGTAAAGCCTGTGTGCCAGGCACCTGAAGTCTACGGTTTTCCTGGCAGCTTTGCTGAGCCCTTTGGACCAGACCCTGAGCATTGCTCAGAGGAGAAATGGCATAGGATGAAGGAGCCATGCTTCTGGTCTTACCAACAAGCTCTTTCATGGAGCCCCCGGAGCCCAGGCAGCAGGTGTGTTCATCTCCCCACCAGGGCCACCAGGTTCTTTTCCATCTTCCTATCCAGGCAGCCATCTGTCCACTCATTCATTCACAAATATTTAGAGTGGGGCCATGCCAGGGAAGGCCTGGGGTGGGCCCTGCAGGCTGGCCAACCCTCAGGCTGGCACACAGCACTCTGCATGTGCAAGCTCACACACCCCCCCTGCACAGACTCACCTTCTCCAGTAGCTGCCTCAGCTGTTTTGTGCGGGCATCCCGTGAACACATGGTCTGCTGGGGGGCGACCACCGTGCAGATACACCTGCCCTCACTGTCCTGGGCAGAGCTGTACACCTGCCAGCTCTCCTCGGGGTTGGTGGGCAACACCTGGAGGGGGCAGAGGGGGGAAGGGAATGGGAGAGAACAAGAGAAAGAGGGTGAGAATGAGGGAGGCTTGTGCCTGGGTGCCAAGGGCAGAAGCAGATCAGAGAGACACAATGCCTTAAAAGCCAAGTTCAGCCCTGGATGCTCAGAGTTTTGACATCTAACCAGATTAATGCTTGGGGAGGTGGGAGGGACTGCAGATGTGCTAGGCTGGCTGAGGGGTCATATGAGAAACCAAGTGGCTAACATCTTAGGGAGTCACTCTCTTTCTGCAGTAGGTAGAGTCAAGCCTTGATCTGCTGTTCCCTAACACTTGAAGACAAGCACCATTGTTAACAGTCTCCGTCAGCACCTACGAACTGAGAACAGCAACGGCCTAGAGCTGTGCTGTCTCCCCGAAAGCAGCCTGGCTAAGAGGCTGGCCTTCCAACTCCATGCAGCTCCCACCCACAAACCATTTGGTGGATGTCAACAAACATGTTGTGTAAGGGTCACCCCCAACCTCAGTCCTGAGGGTTTGCCCAAAGACCACCAGGGACCCAGAGCTGTGAGTGGCTAGGTTCACCTTGCAGGTCTTCTATACCACCCATGACCCTGACCTTCAGAGACACAAGAGGGGAATAGACACCAAGGCTCCTGCACACACCCCCATGCCCTCCTGCCCTCCTGCCACGGCAGCCTGCCCACTGTCTCCAAATCTTTCCCTGGCATCCTGCTCTTCCCTGCTATTTTTAGATAGGATGGGGAGGAAGGCAGAGAAGCTACAGTAGTGATATACTTCATTCATCCCACTTCAGCAGCTCAGGACATAGAAGCAGGCAAAGTCGTTATCGGGGAAATTCATCTTGATTTGGTTGTTTTTTGTTTGTTTGGTTTTGGGGAACTTGCTCTGTAGACCAGGCTGGCCTCGAAACTCACAGAGATCCACCTGCCTCTGCTTCTTGAGCGCTGGGATTAAAGGTTTTCGACACCACTCCCGGCACTAGGGAAACTCAAAACAACAGGAGAGGTAGACCCAACAAGAATCATAGGTGTGTTTGTGTGGGGTCACACCACCGAGCCCTTGGAAGCAGAACTGGAGGAAAAAGGAGACTCGTCCTTCACCTCTCCTTTCCACTTAGAAGGTTAAGCCGGGACCCCATTCCAGTGGCCCCTCCCTGAAGGGTGGTCTCAGCTCAGCCTGCTCCAGCCACTATGGAAGTCAGCCCTACCCAGACCCTCCACCCCAAACCCTAGCCATCACTTCCCTCCCTAGGCTGCTGATGACACGGAGATGCGATTTCCATTTCAGAGGCGGGTAGAGAGGGGTGGGTGAAGGCACACCGAGGAGGAGGTGGGGCGGGGGAGTCCAATCCCGCCCAGCTCCTCTCAACCTCCTCTGGAGTGGATCCTTAGATCTTCGAATGGGGATGGGAAGAGAAGGGTGCCTTGGGAATTTGTGGGGACTCAGATGAGACCACCGAGCTCTTATCTTCTGCCTTGGGCCCCACTCTGGGCCAGTCCAGTCTGCCTTTTACAAAGTAGGGCGAGCTGAGTCCTGGCTGGACCTAGCCCACAAAAGGCTTTAAGCAGCATCTCCACCCCTTACTTGCTGAGTGACCTTGGCTAAGTCCCCAAGTCCCTAGCTTCGGTTTCCTAAGCTTCGCAAGGAAAGACTTTCTAATATTGGTGAACGAGGACTCTGGACTTTTGAACCCCTCCCACTACCACCAGAGCAGGTGTCCTCAAGCCCCTTGAGGGGACCCGGCGCAGGAAGCATCGCCCCGAGACGCCAGAGTGCGGGTGGCGGCCGCAACTGGAGGCGCTGCTTAGCTGCAGAGCAGAGGGTGGGCTCGTGACCCCGGCCCCTGCATCCCTCCCTCCCCGGGTGACCCCATCCTGTGCCGCACCGCCTGGCCAGCCCGGGGCTCGGACCCAAGAGGAGGCAGGAGGGAGGAGGGGCCGCGAGGGCGCAAGGCGGGCTCACTTACGCCGGTGCTGCGGTCCAGCGTCCCGCCGCTGGCGGCCGAGAGCCGGGTGGTGTTGAGGCCCACCAGCGAGGGCAGGGTCTGGGACATCCAGTTGGTGATCATGGCCATGGTGCTTAGCACGACCCCGATCTTCAGCAGCGGCACCGACATCGCGCCTCGAGTGGCCTCCTGCGCCCGCGCCGCGTCGGCGCTGGCTCCCGCGCCCCGGGCAGCCTCAGGCGGCGGGCACCACGGCGGGCAGGGGCGCCTGGCCGCGTCCCCGCGCCCCCTCCGCCCGCCGCCGCCCGCCCGTCTCCGCCGCCCTGTGCGCCCTGGCCATCGCCGCGCCGCCCCGGCGCTGGGAGGTGACCAGGCGGCCCTGCCCAGCGCGCGCTGCCCGCCCGCGCTGCCCGCCGCTGCCGCGTCCCCGCGCGCTCCGCTGCCGAGAAGGGCCACCGGGTTCTGAGCGCGGCGCGGGCTGTGCGCGGGGGCCGCGGCTGGGAGGCGGGGACACGGCCGGGCGGCGGCCGACGCAATCTGCCCAGGAAATGGGTGGATTTTTCCTCCGAGCTCCGGCTCCCCGCCGCCCCCTGGCTGCAGGCAGCGAGGTCTGCAAACTCGTCGGCCGAAGAGTTAGGGTCACTCAGGAGGACAGACAAAACGCTGCCCCAAACCGTAAAAAAATAAAAGCCCCCAAATCTCTCATGGCACCGGTCCACTGTTCTCCCTCCTCAGCTCTCTCGGTCACATTCACGACCCTGTCTCGTCGAGGCCCGATTTCGCTCAGGCCTGCCCTGCTTGTGGCTAAGGGTCCCCTTGAGGATGGGCCACGCCACCCCTACTGCTGGGGTCTGTCTCCCCAGGTGGATTGAGTCCCCGTCAGTTTGGGGCTTCCCCTGAACCCCAGAGAGGAAGAGAAGCTCGGGTGAGGTCTCCGGTGCCAGCGCAGGAGTAAAGAGGGGGCTACAAAGTGAAAGACACTCCCGGGAACCTTGGGCAACTATCTCCGAAGGAAGGGACAGTTGGAATTCCTAGCCGGACCTCCCTGGGCTTCTGGGAGCAGGTTTAAATAAAGAGGGGGTTGGTGTGCCCGCTGTGCACAGTAGGGGGTGCAGGAGAGTGCGCCCACCTACCATCAGGAGCTGCTGGAAGCTTAGGGCTCAGCAGGCGCTAGAGGGACCACACCCAGGAACGCGGGTGTTTGTGCTGTGGGCCTAGATGGGCAGGGGTCCCTCTCAGGAATCCAGCTCAGGGGCAGGGCGAGCTTTAGTAGCATGTGTGCCAAGACTTGTAAGTCTCAGTACAACAGCACAGCCGGCACACCTTAATAGTGCTTTTGACTTTGCAGCAGCCTTCTAAGAAGCTGAGGAAAGCCAGTGCCTGTGGGCATTCCTCCAAGTTGTCCTAGCCCTGGTTAAAGAAAGACATCCTATTCCCCAACTCCCACTGCACTCTTTCCCACCTGGTCGATTAGAGACTCCCTGGAAGAGGGCTTGAAAGAGATGTCAGGACAACGGGAGACTTGCAGATATCTGCCAAGAGGGATGTGACACCTTCCTAGGTCTTTCTGTTTTCTGTCCCTATTTGCGGAGAAAACTTCAACAACAGCCAAGATGATCCTGGCCTGAGTGCTGGGTGTGAGGCTTGCTGGCTCAAGAAGTCAATTGGAGTTGTTTCTCTGGTTAATGCATGGCATTCATTGGTGCCTCCAATTTGGGGCGAATGCCAGCAAATTACAACTGTTGGGGAAGGGCACCATCTCTCAGTGAAAGCTGGTACTGCAGGCTAGTCACACCCAGTGGTCTTGCTGGATTCAGCATGCACAGAGATGCCAAGGCTCTGCCCTACTTGCCCTGCCTTGCCTATTTCACACAGATTCAGGGCCACAGCTGTGTCTGCCCAAGTCATACACACTTGCTCCCCACTATACAAAGGTAAGGGATGCTTAATGTTTCTCAACAACTACAAATCCAGCCAGTCCAGTCCACAAAAGTCACTGCCATCTCAGAAGTCACAGACGTTTATTGAATACCCTACTTAGTGCTAGATACAAGGGGCAGCGTGGCCCCAAGCTCCACGTCAGACGTAACATGGAGGACATAATTGGCTTTGTTAGGCACACTACATGGCCAAATACCGTAAAACCTTTCTTGCTGTCTGTCTGACAGGCAGATGTCCCCAAGTGGAGGAAGGCCTCAAGTGACCACTCTACATGTAGACAGACCTTGGGGTCAAGCTGAGCTTTGCCATGAACTTCCATGAGATGGTGAACCAGCTAATGAGCCTTTCTGTGTCTCAGCTCTCTCACCTGCAAAATGGGCTTAACAATAGCAATTTTCCTCTGTGAGGTGTCATTAGAATAAAGGATCAGCGCAGGAACAAGCCTGGCATGCTGTGGTGACAGTCATTGTCACCTTTTCAAATGACAAAGTGAGCTCAGCCAGCAACCTGTGTTGGGCAGGCTGTGGAGCTGGGCTTTGATGCAAGACATGATGCCCCTGAGCCCTCTGACATTTCTCTGGGGCTGCTGTCAGTCAAATGTCACGGAGAAGTGAAAGTGGTCCCCAGAAGTGGAGATCCCCTCTGGGTGGGGGAATCTATGGTAGACATATAACCATAATGGTTTTGAAGAGCTCCCGAGTCTGCTTTAGGTGAGTAATGTTCCGGGGTTCACAATTGCTGCCCTGAATTGGAGGAGCTTAACTTAGCTGGGCTTTTGAAAGGAAATGGAATCCAGGGCGTTTGCAACAATGAAGCCTGAGTCTGCTCAAGTAGTTCCAGAAATAAGTAGGAAGCCTTCAGTACCACCGGCCAGGGGCTGTCTCCCACGCTCACCAGGTCAGGTCATTGTGCCATGACTTGGAGATTTGACCCCAAGCTCATATTCCTTGTGAGCCTATGTGGGGAGTCATAGCTAAGGAGTACTAAATGTAGTTGATGCAACTCACATAGAACTTGCCAGAGAACTGGCCACTAAATTCCCAGGGTCCCCGGGAACTAAGCTGACATCGAATGGCAAACATTCACCCAGGTGGAAAGAAATGCTAACCCTACCCACATTGGTGCTTGTCTAAAGTGACAGAGAACTGGAGAAACACACGTCTGATCACCCCATAGAGAGTGTGATTGGAACAGAGGTGTACAGTGAATACAGAACTAGCCTTCCAGCTCCAACCCACATCTGATCCTCTCTCATCAGAACACCAGGCTCTCACCTGCACCTGAACCTCTCCACCTGCACCTGAGCCTCTCACCTGCACCCGAGTCTCTCCGCCTGCACCCGAGTCTCTCACCTGCATCTGAGCCTCTCCACCTGCACCCCAGTCTCTCCACCTGCACCCGAGCCTCTTCACCTGCACCCCAGTCTCTCCACCTGCACCCGAGTCTCTCCACCTGCACCCCAGTCTCTCCACCTGCACCCGAGTCTCTCCACCTGCACCCCAGTCTCTCCACCTGCACCCGAGCCTCTCCACCTGCACCTGAGTCTCTCTACCTGCACCCGAGCCTCTCCACCTGCACCCGAGCCTCTTCGCCTGCACCCGACCCTCTCCATCTGCACATGAGCCTCTCCACCTGCACCCGAGTCTCTCCACCTGCACCTGAGCCTCTCCACCTGCACCCGAGTCTCTCCACCTGCACATGAGCCTCTCCGCCTGCACCCGAGTCTCTCCACCTGCACCCGAGCCTCTTCGCCTGCACCCGACCCTCTCCATCTGCACATGAGCCTCTCCACCTGCACCCGAGCCTCTCCGCCTGCACCCGAGTCTCTCCACCTGCACATGAGCCTCTCCACCTGCACCCGAGCCTCTCCACCTGCACCCGAGTCTCTCCACCTGCACCCGAGTCTCTCCACCTGCACCTGAGCCTCTCCACCTGCACCCGAGTCTCTCCACCTGCACATGAGCCTCTCCGCCTGCACCCGAGCCTCTCCATCTGCACATGAGTCTCTCCACCTGAACATGAGTCTCTCCACCTGAACATGAGCCTCTCCACCTGCACCCAAGTCTCTCCACTTGCACCTCAGTCTCTCTCACCTGTACCTGATTCTCTTCATCTGTACCTGAGTCTCTCCACCTGCACCCGAGTCTCTTCATCTGTACCTCAGTCTCTCTCACCTGTACCAAATTGCTCCACCTTCACCTGAGCTAATCTGAGGAGCTGAGAGGTTTTAGCTAATCCCTCCCAACTCTTCCAGGTCCAAAGCAAAGTCCTGCTGAGAGTCTTTTTCCAGATTTGGCAGAAGGGCTGACTCTCCCATAGGCATTTGTGAGGGACCTCGGGAAGAGCTGCAGTAAGTGTCGTTTGATTTAGTGTGCTACACAGCATGTCCAGAAGTGATCCTTGGATTGGGGAGGAACATAGGCATTTACATTAAAGCATCCATGGTGCCAGCCAACAGCCAGTGTTCCTAAGGAGAAACTCAAACCCCAATGTTACACGATTTCCCCTGAAGCAAGGGCTCGCCCACATTTGCCACTGAATAATCATCACAGTGACGGAGCAGGTGCTGTGCGCAGACAGTCCTGGGGGTCAGCCATACAGGATGTCACTGGGTCTTCACAGAAGCCCACAGGGGCGTGCTACCCCCACTCCCTGTGTGTGAGCTGCTTGGCTTTGGAAGATGACCAGGTATGGCCCAGGCAGTGTGGTGAGACAGCGCATTCTCAGGGCAAAGCCCCAAATCATGGTAGTGTCCTTGCCCCTTGGATGTCTTGGCAACAGTCTCTTGAGTGCTGGGAGTGTGCAATCTATAGAACTCTCAATCCTGATGACCTCTGGAAATCAGTCGGAGCTCTCTGCAGCTCTTGCTCCTGAAGCTGGTAAGATCTCAGAAGACTCATGTTTCGTGGTGACACTGTCAGGTCTCTATCCTCATGCCCTCCCCTGGCCAGCCTTGGCAAATGTATCAACAATCATGAAAGAAGAATATTGACCTCCCTCCGTGGCCCGAGTTCCTCAGCTCTGAAAATGAGAGCTAAGTCTACGAGCTGGGTCAGAACACTTGCCCAGACACAATCCTCCTGCCAGGGACTAGCACATAGTGAGTAGGGGGTGAAAGATGCTAAGAAATTGTCCAGTAATGACAGGGTATGAGGGCCAGGAATGCACAGGGCACCAGCACCACCTCAGCACCAGAGAACTGAGGTCATAGTGCAGGAACCTGCATCGGGGCCAGCAGTGACCGCTGGAGGGAAGCAGGTCTCCAGTTCATTTCTTGATGCTCCCTAGCAAAGGACAGTTCCATAGGACAAAGCCTGGACGACACATTGACTATGACAATGTCCATGTGGCCTATTTTCAAATAGTTTGAGAGGAGGGGGGAAGAGAAGAGGAAAGGAAAACTAGAAAGGGAGGAAGAGGGAAAGGGGGGTAGGAGAGAGGGAGGAAAGAGAAAGAAGAGCAAGAGACAAGGAGAGACTGAAATAGAGGAACCAAGATAGAGAGATTGAGGCAGACATCAAGAAACACAGAGAGAGAAAAAAAAAGAAGAAGAAACACAGAGAATACAGAGACAGAAAACGAACAGGGATGTAGACACAGAGAAAGGAAGACAGAGACAAAGAGACATACAGAGATGGGTAGAAAGCAGAGAGAGGGACAGAGAGACAGACAGTGGCAGAGAGACAAGCAGAAGAGTTCTTTCCCCCTTCCCTGTCCTTTTTCTCTTTCTCTGAGACAGACAGAACCATTCTAGGAATAGGAAAATAATTGCTTTTAGCCCAGGACATTCTTCCAGCAGTCACAAAAGGCCCCAAGGGCAGTCTGGCCTTATATGCACATAAGCCCATATGGGTCCTCCAGGAGCACAGATGGGTGAAGTTGTGTTCTCCACCCCCACCTCAGCCTGGCTCCTTGTACTCTGGACTACCACCCACAGGCCATGGGCATATGACCTGCCATTTTTGGCATACCTGAGCGGCTTTGGGGACTACGGATGTCTTGCTGCCCTTGCTCTCTGTCTGTATCATGGGAAGGGAGGATGAGAGGGGATGTCCTTCCCTGTGGTCCTGGTGAGAAGGCAGAGCTGCCAGGGCCAGCCCAGCCATGGGAGGGAAATACACTGCAGCCACCAGGATCCACTGTATTTGGGGTTTGTTCTCAGAGCTAGCAAGAGAGCTAATCCAGGGACCTGAGGTCCTCTGACATTCCCCTCCCCGCCTCTTCTACTCTGGTTCCAACCATTTAAGTCTCCCAGTGACCCAGTGCCACACTCTCCTAGCAGAACTCCATGACCCCCAGCTGTCCCTAAGACAGCAACCCCCACTGAGGCCAGATCTTCTGTGTTTCTGGCTCACTGTGTCTGCACCTGCTTCCTGTTCATCCAGAGAGCTGACTGCCATGCTGCCCCGTCGGGCCTTAGTGGTGCTGCTGTCCTTTTCTAGCTTCTTTAATGTCGGTGGGAAGCCTCAGCCCAAGTGCCCTCAGCTGTCCAGTGTAAATGGGGCCAAACTCTAGGAGTGGCGCCTCTCAGTGGACACATTTCCCTCAGAGCTAACCTGCAGTTTCTGGGAGCTATAAACACTCCATTTCCTCCTTCCCAGGAGAGAGAAGTCTCCATAGCCGAGGACAGACTGACTTCTGTGGCAGCAGCACCTGACCTAGATGTGAATTAAACTATGCGTGACTAGAGACATCACGTTGACTGGGGGTGTCCAGCTGGGAGTGGAGGAACACCACGGATGTCATACCTGCTCAGCCTGTGGACTCTAATGCTGTCAGATTCTGTAGACCAGGGGTGCTCCCAAAGACACTTACTCTCCAAGCTGGACTTTCCCTAAACCCTGCATGGGGGCCTCTCGCTGCAGTCAAGGCTGAGCTATGATGATTCTTAGCTACTGCTAACAAAGGTTCTGTTATCTTTGGAAAAACTCCTGCCTGAGAGTCCCCAGCGACACTGATAGGCACAGGACAGTAGTATACAGTAGACACAGACTGCCATACACAGCCGAATCAGGAGACTGGACTCAGAGGCCAGGGAGTCCTAGGTAACAGAGCAGGGGCAGCCATGTATTCGGTAGGCGGCAGGGTGTAGGGACTCATATTCTAAAGGCACAATTACTGGAAAAGCCTTGCCCCGTTTTTTTGGAGTTCTGCTATGGTTTCTAAATGTAACCAGCACCCTGTGATGCACTGAGAAATGCATCTGTGCTCTCTTTGGCCCTCAGACACTGAGCCTCACTGGCAGCCATTGGAAAGTCCCTTCTCAGAGCCTATGGAGAGCCATTCTGTATACTGGGGCAGCTCTGAGCAGGAGCACAATTCCTCTTCGGTGAGATGGTGAGATGTGCATCCACTCAGACACTGGATTGGATAGAACTGATTTAGGGAAGTAAGGTCACTACTGGTCAACCAATCAGAGATGCTGAAGAGTCAACATTCTCCCATCTCTCCCTGGGACTCTTCAGTCTCTCTCTCTCTCTCTCTCTCTCTCTCTCTCTCTCTCTCTCTCTCTCTCTCTCTCTCTCTCTCTCTCCCCCTCCCTCCCTCCCTCCCTCCCTCCCTCCCTCCCTCCCTCCCTCTCATTTACTCTGTTACCAAATACTTTGTTTTGTTTAGAGAAAGGGTCTTACTCTGTAGCCCAGCCTAGCCTCAAACTCAAGGCAATCCTTCTGCCTCAGCCTCCTGAATGCTGGGACTATAGGCATGAGCCACCACACCTGGCTTCAGATTTTATTTTGAGATGGGTCCTGGGGATCCTAGACTGGCTGACACGGAGCTTTGGCTCCTCCAGGCCCTACTTCTGGGGTGATGGGCATTCTCCAGCAAGCCCAGTTTTATGTGGCACCGAGGACAGAACTCAGAAGGGCTTGCATGCATGCTGGGCAAACACTCCACCAACTGTGCTGTATTTTGGGGTGTCAGGTTTTAAATGTCACCAAGCTGTACCCAAGGAGCATTCTGGTCAGAGCTGGGATCAGAAGAAACCAACAGCTCTGTGGAGCAAGAAGTAGCCATGTTCATGTCTGTAAAGAAGCCACTCTTTCTGGCTATCACCTGAGAGGTTGCCATTAGCTTTAACCTGGGTGCAGAGAGTAGCTGGTGGTCTAGGCAAAAAAGCTGTTGGTGAGGAGCCTCAAACAAGGCAGGTCACACATAGACAGCACTGGTCCCTTTGAGGAGGCCTAGGTCATCCCTGCACTACGCAAACTGCACAGATCTTGCAAGTGACGGAGCCACACACACAGAGATTGGGTAATCTAGAGACTTGGAAGTAGGTGACATCCGTTCCACATGGCTAGGTTCCACTTGTAACTTCTGGGATCTCAAGTCACTGAGCAAATGCTGGACTCCCATGCATACCCTGGCATTGCTCTGAGACTGAGCCTCGGCATGCATTATTAGATGCCTCTGGGTCTTTGCAGGTGAGGGGACCCCCTGAAGCTTGAGACTTAGTGGGAGAAAAGAAGCCCCTATCATGGGGTTCAGACCCTATGATTGCTCCTTCCTGACTTCCCTGCTTCTCCTTGAATGTCAAGTGTCTAGGTCAGCATCTTGTTCCACAGCTAGCTAGCCACCCACAGCTCTGTACTAGAGGTTGGTGTGACCTGGGGACACACCAGGCACCTCCTCTTTCAGGTGCTTCATGACACAGAGCTTTTTATTTTTCTGTTTTAGCAGGCACTTGAATTTCAGGTGTCAGACAGAACTGGAGCTGCATCCGGGGTCCCCACAGAGATTTCTCCCCCTCCCTGAGCCTCAATGTCCTCTCATTTGGAGAATGAGGGCAACCCCAGGCCATAGGGGCATTGTGATATGAAAAGCTAGTCCCCCTACAGACAGGAGGATGTCAGAGACGGCTGGCTGACCTCCCACACCCTGAGCCTCTAGAGAGCCTCTCTATGTGTAACAATCTGAAAAAGAGTAAAGGTGGGGAGAGGGAGGTTTTACTTTCCATCTCCCGCCCTCCATTGGACACAGTGCTGACCTTGGTCACCTGGAGGTGGGACTAGCCAAAGGCTGCTGATCTATGCCAACTTGCACAGAAACAGCATCCACACCCTCTCTCAAGGCCGGAAGCTGCCTCTTCTCCCCACCAGCCCAGCTCGGGCTCACAGCTCCCCACCCCCACCCCCACCTCCGCATCTAATTCAGTGTAGCTGGTAATTAGTTTTGTATTGCCTTACACGGTGATGTTAATACTGATTACAGGGCCTGATAACTTTAGCAATAAATACTACCCAAGGCAGACAACCACCAGCTCTTGATTGGAGAAAGCTGAGGTGGGAATGAGAAGCAAATCGCTATGAGGGTGAGGGATTTAAAGTACTCTGCTTCCCTATCAGCAAGGTAGGCCCAGGTATGCTGAGCCTCGGGAGCCTCCAACTGTGGTGAGAAGTGTCAGAGCCCCTGAGGCAGTGCCCAGTGAGTAAGTTCTGTGTGTTCTAAAATGACAGCTGCAGGAAAAGAGCCCAGTCCTGCCTGCCTCCCTGTTCCTCCACATCACATATGCTGTGTGACCAAGGCAGATGAGGGGCTGGAGTGAGGGGGGGGGGGCTGTGCAGATGCGCAAGGTGTCCATGATGCCCCCTGCTCAGGCTTACTGGGATTCTGAAAGTGAAATTAACATCACCTGCTCTGTCCCTACCTGTCCCATCCACAGAACTACCTAGGTGTAGCCAGGTGCCCGGTGCGGCCCAAGGCTTGCTATAGCTGCAAGCATCTACAGTGATGAACGGTCCATCAGAATCTAGGACCAAGTGCGCAGTAGTCACTCAGTAAGGACAGAAATGGAACAACACTCACAGCAATAGCTGGCATGAGGGAAAGTTCTATAAGCACGGACAGCTTTGACCTCACTAGGGTGTCTGTCAGTGACACTGCTAGGGAAAGCCACGCTGGGCTGGGTGTGATGGCTGACCAGACGCAGCCCCCCAGCATAGTTGCAGAGCATGGGGTACAGGAGGGAAGGTTTCTGAGCCTTTTGTCAACAGAAGCCTCTCCAGCCCCCTTCCTTCCTGCATCCTCCTCCCTATCTTCCTGCTAGGGGTCCCTCAGAAACGACTCTAGTACCCAGCTGGGGTGTCACCCTTCTCCCCAGTTTCTTCTGTTCCCTGTTAGAGCACTTGACACAGACAGCACCTGTGTTAAATGACATGGCGGAGCCCCACATCTTCCAACAAAGTGTATTGCCCCAGGTGACGATGATGAGGACTTGGATTGGTGTGTGACCATGAGGCCATATCTGAAGGGGTTAAATCCAACCAGCTGATGGCCAAGAAAGGCTTGTTACAGAAGAGGGCTGCTGAGTGGAGAAGATGCAAGAATCGGACAGGGGGGTTGTGGGACAGAGAAATCCATGAAATCACCCCGTTTAATCGTCCTTGTTCTAAAAAGATGGAAAGTCAGACTCAGAGAGGTAGAGACCTGACTCAAGGTCACCTGGTCAGTGCTTAGTGTGACTAGAGTAAGAACAAAACCCCGGGTTCAAGGTCATTGCTGCAGAGCTTCCCAGCCTTTCTTATTCGACTCCCACAGACCACACTTCTTTGTAAGCAGAGGCTTGGGGTGGCTGTGCATGGGCCTGGGACAGGGAGCCCCAGTCATGCCTCCAACCCAGGAATGAAATAAACAACCCAGAGCCCCCACTGGGAGGCTCAGGATGATGTCACTGACACTGCCCTCAAAGAGCACGGATGTCAGCCTTTTATTGAAAACCACAGAACAAAGCCACACCAAAGCGCTTTCTGTCTGAGGACAAAGTTCATGAGGGCCACAGCTTTGCATGGAGCAAGCTGTCAATCAGTACTTGGCATTTGATTGAGTGGATCATTCTGAGCCAGCTGCTGGGAGAACAGATGGCCCAGCACGTGCTCTGTGCCCCACCTGCCTGCCTAGATCCTGAAGGCAGCCCTCATTATGGGATGGGATGGCCCATCCATCTCTGACTGGTTCCCATGCCCACCTGTACCAGTCCACACTCACCACCCTGGGATCTTGGGTCCTCACTGTTTAGAAGAGCTGAACGCAAGTGCGGCTGTGAGGAGCACTTTCCCTGTCACAGGGGGTGGTGCTTTCTGAGGCCCAAAGGTGTTTGAATAGTGTCTCTCTCGTCACAGTAGAATTGAGAAAGCAGATTTCTAGGCATGGATATCCTAAGGGACCAACTGACTCAGTGAAGCCTGGACTCACATCTCAGGTTGTCACCACTGACTACAAGAACCACCTGTCCCCATCCCGGTGGGGCTCCTGACCTGGGAAGAGGCACCTGAGCCTTCCTAGACTCAACATGGTTGGGCGGTTTGAGAGATCTTGGCTCATGAGACTTTGTGCTGAAATCCCATCACTTTCGGGGATAACAGGTTTCTCAGGCATGATTCTACAAAGGAGACTTCAGAGGCCAGCCCAAGGAGGGCAGGAGAAGCGAGGATCGAGTACATCTGGCTGTTCTCAGAGGAACCTCAGGGCTCAGCCCCTGAGAGAGAACCCTCTAGGTAAGCAAATCATTTCATTGTCTTTCAAGCACCGTGAAGGCTTGGGGTTGCGGGAGCTGACCAGGGTCCTGAAGGCAGCCCTCCGGGAGGGAGCTCCTTCTGGGCCCTGAGATGCCAGTGTTGCCTGTGTAGGAGGTCTGCTGAGGCCCCTTGCTGGAGAGCAGGCTCTGTTAGCACAGAGGAACAGACACCACCATAGAGACAAAGCTTCTATCTGAAGTTGAACTAAAAGTTTCTCCCTCTAACAGCAGATATTTGAAAAGACAGGTAGAGGATTTAGGGAGGAAGAGCTTGTAGTCAGGCAGTGGAGGCCCAGTGTGCCCAGAAGGAAAAAAAAAAAAAAACCTTTTAAGGCTGGAGGGTCTATGGGGACAGTCACTTTCAAGACTACCCAGGACCAGCCATCTCTATGCCAAGATATGTCAATGAAGGATTGTCCTTTGTAAGGTTAGCCCACTGACAAGAAAGATCTGTGTGGCTCTTTTTTGGCACATGGGTTTGTGTGTGTGTGTGTGTGTGTGTGTGTGTGTGTGTGTGTGTGTGTGTGTGTGGTATGTGCATGTATGTGGTGCGTGTGTGTGTGTGTGTGTGTGTGTGTTCATTCATCCATCCATACACCATGCCCAGCCAGCACCCTCCTCCAGGCTTTCCCCAGAGGGGCCAAAGAAGCTCCTTTCCCAGAGTTCCACAAAGACCCTCTCTAGGGGTAACTGTCTGTCCAGGAAGCTCCAAGCAAAAGGCACAGAGGGTGAATGGGGCAACAAATCCCACTGCCAGGTCAAGTTTGAACTGTGTGACCTGGACAGAGCCAACCAAGCCAGCAAGGGCTTCCAGGTGAACAAGGGAAGCCTGTTCCAGAGTCTTCCTCCTCCTCTCTCCTTTGTTTCCTCTCATTCTGAGAGATGGATAGATTGTCCAGGCAGCTGGGATTGGGACCAAAAGGTGGGCTGTCATCCACATCCTGGACTTCTGACTGCCAAGGGTGGGGGACTCAACTCAGATCAAGGCACAGTGGCATCACATAAAGGGCATTTTAATGTCACTCCTGAGCAGCCCAAAAGCTGGCAGGCTCTTTCCCGTGAGCACGAGCACCCTAGTAGCAAAACAGCCTCCCAGCTGAGAGCTCACAGCCTCCCAAGCTGCAATTTTAAAATGGAGAATACCCTCCCAGACACACACTTCGCTTGGTACATTGTTCTGGACAGATGAGCGCTGGGCATCTCCAGCCGTCCCACATCACACAGCACATCACTCATGCTTCTAGCCGCGTGTGGTCACAGCCCCCAAATCCTCCACAATCAGCCAACAATGCACCCCAGCGCCTTGCAGCTGCCCTTCCAGGGCTTGGTGGCACCATGCCCACCGTGCAGAGGGTAGCGTTGTTCCCAAAGGGACAGACGGGCCACCGAGGGGGGTGTGTTGGGAGGCAGGAGTTAAGTACCTCCACTGGCAAGAATGCCTGGGGGCTTGGCTGTCACCTCTGTCTTCCCTACCAGATGACAAACCCAGGAAATGAAGACCCTAGTTTGCCCTCTGAACTTCTCAGCAGGAGTGGGGAGGTGGTCTTGAGAGAGGGGCTGCTGTGCCCCGCAGAGCCAGCGCTGCGGAAACCCGTCTAGATCAGCCCGCATCCCTCCCTCAAGCCCCGGCCGGATGGCACTCGGGTCCCCTCCTCAGCCCCAGCCCCGGGGACAGCTCCCCGACTTTGCCCGGCTCTCAGTGGCCCTGGCAGAGGAAAATGGCGTTGGTCACACGTACTTGGGTGAGTTCGGTGCCCATCACCAGGAGGACCAGGAGGCTGAGGAGCTTCCGGGCCGGTTGCATGTCTCGCGGCCACTCCGACGTCCTGGCGTGCTGGGCCTGGGTGCTGGCGGCTGGCAGCTGCGGGGACGTGGACGCGCTCCTGGCTGGGGCTGGGGCTGGGGCTCCGGCCGCGGCTCGGGCTCCGGCGGCGCCTGCTCAGCAGCCGGGGCGGGCGGCGCGCGGGCTGTGCTGCGCTGAGCTTCGGCTCTGCATATTTATGGTCCCGGTTCCGGAGCGACTGCCTCTCGGGCAGGGCTGGGCCGGCGGGGCGGGGGCTGCGCCTGCTTCTCCCCGCGCGCCAGGCGGGTCCCCGCGCGCCCGGGCTCGGCGGAGAGGCGCGCCCTGCGGAGCTCGGCGGCGCGCCCGGGCTGCAGCGATGCCAAAAGTTTGCTCGGTGAGGGGCGCGGGCGGGGGCGGCGCCGAGGGACCGGCGCGCCTAGCTCGCTCGGGCAAGGGAGGAGGGAGGGCGGCGACCGGCGGGGAGGCAGGCTGGGACAGGATGTGACATCAAAAAGGCGGGGGAAATTGAACTGGGCCAGACAACTCCATCCCGGCGGCCTTTAGCCAAGGGGGGCTCTGGAGACCCGTGCTGGAGACTGAGTGAGGGACCACTGAGTGGTGAGAGGGTGTTGAGCGGAGGTGTCGGGGATGGGTGGAGTGGCATCCTCAGACGCCGGGCCCATAAGCTGCATAGGTTCCTCCTAGGCGACCCTTAAGGAGCAGGGTGGTAAGGATATTTCCAGAAACATTGAGGAGTCAGGTCACCCAAGACTGGGAGAGGCCTTTCCTTGACCCTATACGTGGTCAGGTAGGGGCTGAAGTGTGAGTAGGGAGAGGTGCTCTGCTTCATACCCAGGTGGGGGCTGAGTTGGGGGTCTGATCCCACATGCATGCTGAGGGGGTCTGTCCTCGTCACACCTTCTTTCCTCTAGATACCTTGTTAGAGCCACAGGTCAGGAAAGGAGCACCCAAGAGGGTCCATGGCTGGGGTCTACCTGTCCTTGTCCCTTCCCTTGGCCCCAGAGTCCCCAGCTAGGGTGGAAATGCCCTTTATGCATATACTTATACCCAAAGCTGTAGACTGTGGGGAGCTTGTCTTGGGGCCAGGCTTGTCTCCACTTAAATTGTACACTTTGGGGGAGGAGTCCCCAAGGACCTCTGCTTGCTGAGAAGCTCAGGCAGCTGAAGGCTTGGAAGGCATCTCAGCTGATTTGTTCCCATCGTTTTGTTTTCAGTCTTGGGAAAATGAACTCCATAAAGAAAATCCCCAATAGCAAATAGCAGAGCGGTGAGGGGATGTGGCCCCAGGCTTTCACGCCGCAGGTGAGGACATAGGGGCTCTGGTGTGGGACCTACCCAGATAGTTCCAAGCAAGATGAGGTGTCAGTTCCTGTGTGGGCATCAGCAGGGGCTTTGCCAGGGCCACTCCAAGCTCTTGAGAGCAGGACTCTAGCAGGGAAGCAGGCCTGGTCTGTGCTTTGGATCATGAGTAGGCCACAAGATGGCCTCTTTTAGGTCCAGTGGCACAAAAATAGTGTCATTTGATATTGGTCCTCCAGTGGCTGGGTGAGGTTCATCCCCATGGTAACATCTGACAAGTGCTCCTCCTTTTCACTGTTGAACAGTGTTTCACGGGGGCGTGGCTCTGAGGGTGGACCTTGCTTCTCTCTCTGTCTGCTTGTTCAGCGATTATTCCTGTGTTTGGGTGTTTCCCTTCTCGGCTGCGGCAGAAAGCTGGGGTGAAGCTGAGGGTGAGCACTTGCCTGAGGTGCTGCTCTCCATTCCTAGAAATGGAGTGGCTGGGCCAGATGGTTGTGTAATTTGAAAAGTACAAATGGGCTGAGGAGACGGTTCAGTTGGCAAAGCACTTGCTGCAGGAGCCTGGGGGCCTGAGTTCAGATCCCCAGCACGCTTGTAAGAAGCTGGGCAAGCCTGTAACCCAGTGCCGGGGAGGCAGAGGCAGTGGGATCCCTCAGCTTGATGGTCAGCCAATCCAGCCAGTCCATGAGAGCTCCAGGTACAGTGAGAGATGGGGAGTGAGTGGTGGAGATACCTGACAGTGACCTCAGGCCTACACACACACACACACACACACACACACACACACACACACACACTCATGAGTCGGAAGAGAGATTAGGCATTACCAAGGCTGAAAGGAGGGGAGTAAGGAATAGTTACTGAGAACAAAGTCATGTTTGGGGTCATGAGAAAGGTTTTGAAGATGGAGGCAATGGCTGAACAGAGTGGTGACTCTTTCATTCATGGTGCTAAATTGTACACTTCAAATGTTATATATTGGGTATATTCTTACCCCAATAAAAATATAATAATGTCATAGACTCAAAACCTTTGACTTGCACACTTTAGATTTATTTATTTGTGTGTGTGTGTGTGTGTGTGTGTGTGTGTGTGTGTGTGTGTGTGTGTGTGGTGTATAAGAGTCCCTGCAGAAGCCAGAAGAGAGCATTGGTTCTGCTGGAGCTGGAGTTACAGGTGATTGTGATCCTCCTGATGTGGGGCACTGAGAACCGAACTCAGGTCTTCTAGAAGAAGAAGAGCAAGCATTCTAAATGGAAGACTTGTGTAGAATGGGTGTTAGTGTTGATAAAACTGGTTTTAAAAAATTACTTACACACTCTAGGGATGTAGCTCAATGATAGAGCAGGTACAGGGCCATGGTTTCCATACCCAAGACACACACACACACACACACACACACACACACACACACACACACATACACAGAGAGACAGAGAGACAGAGACAGAGAGAACTTACACATAGTTTTATTGCATGATTTAAAAAAAAAACATAATACAATGAGGTTAGCGTCAAGAAAGTCCACCCCCAGAACCACTGAGGTACGACTTGGTTCTTACACGTCCATTCTTTCATGCACATGAACAGAAGATTGGGAGTTTGTGGTCTTTACAGCCTCAGGACCTAGGTTCTGATCCAGCCCTACCTCTCAGGAGCAGCTGTGATCTTGGCTGGTCACCTTTGGGTGTCCCACCCACCCTTTCCTGTGGAGTGGGTGATCAGTTCCCCACTGTGTCCACCCAATGGAGCAAGGAGAGTGTGAGAGTCAAACACCCAGCCCTGCCTGGCACTCAGGGATAGCTGGAAACAGGGAGAGAGTGAGGTCGTGCCTTGCATGTTCCGCCTGGAAACTCGGCATCCCTCGGCACAGTGGTGTGAAGTTTGCCTATGACTTGTACACACTTTCCTGCATAGCTTACTGCCTTGCTTATTTTAGTCAATGTTTTCAGCTTTATGTATTGTAATTTTTAAGATTTGTTTGTATCATTGTTAATTATGTGTCTGTGCAGGTATCCATGGAGCACAGTTATCCATGGAGGACAGAAGAGGGTGTCAGATCTCCTAGAGCTGGAGTTACGAGTGGTTGTGAGCCGTCCAAAGTGGTTGCTGGAAACATAACTCCAGCCCTCCGAAAGAGCAGCAATGGCTCCTAACAGCTGAGCCTCTCTGGTCCCCTATTTCAATTTTTGAAATTTTATATTTTTAATTGATTCATCATATTTGTTTTTCCTCCCACATACTGCCAGTCAATCATCTCTACATTGTTTCTAATACTCAATGCAATGTAAAACTGTATAACAGTTATTATACTGTATCATTTAGCCCACCTCTCTAATCTCCCATTCCCAGGGGTTGTTTTTTACCTGTGGACTTGGGGACCTACAGACACAGAGGCCAACAGGATTACACTGTAGCTGAATAAAAAGCAAGGAGAGCATTAAGCAGAGCCAAAGCCACTGGCTTCCCTAGAGTTCATCATTGTGGGGAAAGACATCTATGAAGATTGCCACTGGATGGGGGCCTGTGAATTTCCACCCCACATCCTCACTTGGACTCTGTCAGTCCTGTGTTGAAGGCTAGCCGCTCATGTGCTCAGTTTCTCCTCCCTGTGGTCCTTAGTGCTCCATGCCTGGCCCTTCTCTCAGCTTGTGCTGTCAAGGTCGAAGCCTATGCTGGTTCGCCCGACTTCTGTGTTAGGGTGGAGGCAGTCCCTTCCTGTCCCACTGCCCACTGGCTTCTTTTGGACCCACCCTGTCTCAGGGTGGCTCAGTCCTCCAGGCTGCCACACCTCATGCAACTCCAGATACAAGGCTTTCCTGCCTAGGTTCAAGGGCTCGCACTTTGGGTAGCCCTAGCTTCCCCATGCCAGCCTTGAATCTGTGCTGTCTCTGTCACGACTCAGTGGGTGCCCAGCCACCAGGGTTACCCTACGCCAGGGCCAGCTTGGTCCGCCCCACTTCCTAGCTCCCTAACTACCTCACCCGCTGTCTTCCTGATGGACCAGCCAGCTTGCCTGGTGTGCCTCCTCAGGACACCGGCAAATCGATATACTTTGTACTCCTTTAAGCTAGGCTTCCTGCTACCACTGAGCCTCATTATAATGTGACAGAGTGTTGCCAAGGTAACGGCACTAACTCCCTGTCCTCTCTTCGAATTTCCTAGCAAATGGGGCCTGAAACCTTCCCAGCTGTCCAGCTTCGATGGGCTTTGCCACCAGAACCAAGACCAGAGCCTTTGGATGGCCAGCTTCCCATTGTCATGGTGCAATTGAGCTAGGTACCCCATGCAGCCTGCTGTTCCCAGGTTTCTGCTCTGCCTCCTCTGACCGAGCTTGTTAAGTTGGGTCTCCTGAATAACATTTGTTTATCGGAAACGTACTATTTGACAAGCCCTATGCCGAGGGCAGGCTGAAGAAAGGGTCAAAAGCAGATGGGCTCATACCAAGGACAACAGACTTAGGCGTTATGACCAGCTGTTTCTATCTGGAAGCCATCAGGGAAAGATGGGGTATCTGCTTTCACCCCTGTGTGTTGTGTGCTATTTCTGCAGGATTGACAACTATGGTCATGAAGACTCAACTCATCATCCCAATTATTTGCATTTCTTAGCCCTTCATCTGGGCTAGTCATGAAGCAGTAACCTACACTCTCCTATTGAACCCTTGGCCTGAGGAAGGGCTGGGATGTTTCAATCCTCTGGGTGATTCTTGCCCTACCCAGCACCATGATACAGCAACTCCTGCCTAATCACTACCGTCCTTGTCCTCCTGGCCACACGGGCTATGTTGAGCTCAGTCTCTTGTCCTCCATCCCCTGCTCCCAGATGGCAGAGCAGGCACTATGAACTCTGTTCCCACTTTGCTGTCCCAGCCTCCCAGCTCAAGGGGTCCCAGGTACCCTAGAAGTTGTTCGACCTTCCTTCCCACTCAAGTTCACTCCCTCCAACCCCAACTCTGTGTTCTTGCTACTGTGGGAAAAATTAAGTGGGTGCTATTTGGGGAGCCTGATGCCTCACCCCATCTCCACTCCATGACCACAAGCTGGGCCTTCCTCCACTTCATTCTGTAGATAGGTGAGCTCTGGCCCAGGAGACCAGCCTCTTGTCTCCACCTGTTCATTTCTATCAGCACCAACACATAGCTGTTTGCCCACCTTCAGTTAAGTGCGCCCCACCCTTCCGGCCAGCATCCGACACGCTCACCTCTTAGACTCCTGTGCAGAGCTGCGGGTCATCGCTGATTGATTGAGTCAGTCGCTGCTTTCCCCAGCCTCCTCAGTGGCAAGTCTTGCTTCTCAGGACCACTGCATACGAGTTTACCGGCAACGTCTACAATCTAGCAATGACTTTATCCGCAGTGTCTCCTCAGGGGCCGCCACCCACTCCGAGGAGCCACGGCTGCCCCTGGACTGGGCACAGCTTCCCTTTCTATAGACTCAGGCCCTCTTAGCCCTCCTCAGCTCTTTGTGGTTTCACCAACCTGCTGTCATTAAAGATTGAGATGACCCTGAGTTCAGGCCTCAGTGCTCCCCGCAGGGTCCTGCCCCCTCCTCTCAGTGCTCACATCCTTTCATGCCTGAACAGTCTCTCCCCTGAATCGTAGACTCACACCTGGCCTGCAGCCGGCCCCTCTCTTGGTCTGAGTAACCCCCACGTCTGCAGGCCCACTCCAACCACCTCGGCCCTGCCCTGCTCTTTCCCATGCCCACCGACAGCGAGTTTGCTCTTCTGTGGCTGTAACTGGGCACACAGGAGCTCAGCTCTCAGAGCCCCAGGGTCTCTCAGTCCTCACAACCAGCTCAGCAGCAGATCCTGTGGGTCGACCACCCAACCACCAGTGCTCACAACCAAAGCCACCTACTTTCTGGTGGGTTTCTGATCTTTTTTGTTGTTGTTAATTTTTTTTCTGTTTGTTTGTATTTTGTTTTGTTTTTGTTTATCCAGATAGGGTTTCTCTGTGTAGCCCTGGCTTTCCTGGAACTCCCTCTGTAGACCTGGCTGGCCTCGAACTCAGAGACCTACCTGCCTCTGCCACCTAAGTTCTGGGATTAAGGGGTGTGCCACAACTCCTGGCATGTGTGTGTGTATATATATATATATATATATATATATATATATATATATATATATCTCCATATATACAATTTGTTTAATTATTTCATCTTATAGTCACCTTTGTCACTTGTCAGAAACTCAGTAGTGCCCTTCACACCTCGGTGGCTTAGATGTCTTCCTGTTGGGAAGCCCTCTATACTGGTGAGGTTTTGCCAGTGTGACACAAGCTTGGGTCATTGATAAGGGGGAACCTCAATTGAGAAATGACTCCATTAGCTCAGCCTGTAGGAAGTCTGTGTGGCATGATCTTGGTTGATAATTGATGTGGGAGGGTCCAGCCCTCTGTGTGTCCCAGGTGGTCTTCGGTTGTATAAGAAAACGAAACAAAGACAACAAAAAAGCAAAAAAAAAAAAAAAAAAAAAAAAAAAAAATCCTGATCAAATCAGTAATCAGAGCCCCTCCATGGCCTCTGCTTCAGTTCCTGCCTCCTGGTCCCTGCCTTGGTTTCCCACAGTGATGATCTGTGGTCAGGATATGTAAGTCAAATAAACTTTTTCCTCTCTAAGCTGCTTTTGGTTATGGTGTTTATCGCAAGCTAACCAGGACACTAGCCCTGACCCCCAAGGCAAGATCCTCACGGCCACCCTTGGGCCTCTTCATTTTCTGCTTAGCTCTTCTTACTGTCTGATGTAGGCATATGCATCTCCTCTGCTCCCCCTGCCGGAAGGCCGAGTGGCCAGGCCTGCATACTGGAGGGCGCTTTGTGCTCTGCAGCGGTAGGGGTAGGAAGACTTGGCATAACAGACATTTGGTTATTCCTTCCCAAGTCTGAGGGCCAGAATCCAAGACCAAAGCATGGGTAGGGCTGTGCTCCCTCCAGAGACATGTCCTTCCTGCCTCCTGCACTGCCTAGTGTCCCATGCTTGTGGCCACATCACACCAGACTTCCAGGTCAGCTAACACCTTCGGCCTATCCCTCGCCAGGCCACCTAGATAGATAGAGACACACAGAGAGACATAGAGAGAGACAGACAGAGACACAAAGATACAAAGAGAGAGAGAGACAGAGGCTGACAGTGGAAAAACAGAGACAGAAGCACAGATAAAGACAGAGAGGCAGAATGGGGGCAGGAAGGAGGTGTGAGGTGAAGCTGGGTGGGTATGGTGCCAGAGGGCATGACCTGTGGATTCTGTTCTTATGAGAATGCAGACTTGGGGGGGGGAATCAAGTAGGAAGGGAAGAGGTCTGTCTGGCTTTCATTTTGGGACTCTGTCTCTCAGTAGAGAATAGGGAGTTTAAGTGGAGCCCCATGGGGTAGGACATCGTCCTGGGAGCACCAAGTTGGTTCATGTGAAGCACCAAGTTGGTTCATGTGAAGCACCAAGTTGGTTCATGTGAAGCATGACCATTCTTGGGGGCCAGTAGAGCTACAGAAGGGTAGGGGAGTGCATTGTTCTGGTGAAGGCCAGGGCAAGGGTGCTGGGGTTGAGGTGGGGAAGGAAGGGAAACCAACTAGCTAACAGGCATCGATTTGAGGCTCTGGGTGGACAATGGGAAGAGACAGCAGGAGAAAGGGAGCAGGGAGGAGGTCAAAGTCAGTTCCACATGCCACGGCTTTAGTGTCAGAAACGAGGCTCTGAACAGGTTTGCCTGTGGGATGTTGGATGGGGAAGCTGCAGCCCGGATGGGCTCAGTACCCAGGGAACTCAATGGGCTCCCTTTGCAAGGACATCCACCAAGACCAGGGAACTCCACAGGACAGGCAATGTAGACCAGCTGTGAGCCACTTGTCCCCTGAGAAGCGACGGGATGGGCGTCTCAGAGGGACGTTCATGGACCCCACCAAATCCAGGGCCATGGGGCATCCCACACCAGAAGAAGTGGCTCAGGGCACACTCCACACTGTCACTAGGCACACTCAATGGGCTCCTGGAGCTGGCTTCGTGCCCAACAGGCATGAGGCTTAAGATCCCCAGCAGCAGCTCAGAACCTCATTACTCAGTGAGAGGCCTCTACTTCTCCACACCGAATCAGAACCTGACACTCCGATGTCACCTTTGGAGTGGGTCTTCACTCAGTGGTCCTGGTTCCTGCCTGGGAGTACAGACCCTCAGCAGAAAGCAGGCAGGTTCTCGGCAGTTCCCACCGTGGGTCTGCAGGTAGCAGGTTCAGTGGGTGAGCGGAGCAGGAGGAAGATGAGGGTGTGCTGATCCCGTCATGGATCACAGCCTCAGGACCGTGTGTGCATTTGGCGCAGTTGCGGGACACACATCCTCACTTCTATATTTGAGCACCCTACCTTCACCTTCTCAAGCTGAGGAAGCAGAAGCTCATAAGTGTGAAGACTCTGCCTCGGGTTGTGACAGAGCCTGGTTCTGCAGGCTTCCAGGATGCACATTCTTCCCGGCACCACACTGCTGCTTTTTTATTTGGCCATTCCCCTACCAGGACTGGACAGCTGGATGCCACTTCTGAATCCCACTCTTGCAGCTGTGAGTTATCAGGGTACTGCTGGGAGCGTGAGGAGCAAGCTGCTCCACTGAACATCAGCTTGTCAGGTGCTCTGAGCTAAGCCCTGTGCTGCACCGTTTCCTTCCTCCCTCCCCATCTGAGCTAGGCACTCATGTGGAAACTGAGGCAGACATGAGGGGAAGTGCTGGCTCAAGGTTACAGGGCTGGGAAGTAGCAGAGGTTGCCCTAACTGCAGGACCCATAGAATCCAACCTGGGCAGGCTCCCTCACCCCGGCTCCTTCGCTTTCATGGGGATCCTACCTCAAAGGTACACAGGTACATCTGCAGATAGAGCGCTTTAATGAACCTGCTGCCTTCCTGGGGCTTCAGGTTAAGAACAAAGGCTATTTGTTCACAGGCTATTAAGTGCCCTGGTGGTGGTCTTTGGTGTAGAAAAAGGCAAAAGGAGATAAGATCCAGCCATTCCCACTGTCTTTATTGCTTGCATTCCATGTTCCATCAGAATTAATCATGAGGGAGTGAGGAGAGAGGGGAGAGGTAGGGAGAGGGAGGGAGAGGGGAGAGTCAGAGACACAGGGAGCAGAGAGATTGGAGAGATAGCAGAGAAAGGAAAGATGAGAAAGATGAGGGGGGAGAGGGACGCAGAGAGAGAAAGAAGAGAGAGCAGAGGGGAGAAACAGGAAAGGGATGAAAGAGAGAGGAGACAGATCAAGAAAGGAGGCAGAGATAGAGGAGAGAGGGGAAGGAGGAAGATAGAGACGGGAAAGAAAAATGGAGAGAGGAGAGACAGGAAAGAGTGGAGAAAGAAGGAGAGAGAGAAAGAAGGGGAGAGAAGAGGGGGTACCTCTTCTTCTGTACCAAATCCACTTCCAGGAGCAAGCTCACTGGACGCCTTGGTGTGGCCAGTGGACAGGAACGGGGCTGCCCATTGATTGATGTTCACATTTGTTTGCAGGTCTCTGAGCTTGAGAAGTGATGGGTATATGAAAGGGCCAAGCAAGGACCCTCCAGTGGGCTTTGGCTCCCTGAGTGACCAGCCAGAACCAGCACCACATTTACTTCCAATGCTCAGACGGCACAGATTCATGAGAAGTGAGGACAGGTGTGATGGACAGCAAAGGTCTCTGCCTCCTTGGCTGTGTGGTGACAGCATCTCTGGCTGTGGAAAGGGCTGTGGTAACATGCTGGGACCAGATTGGCTTTGCACTATCATGCACTTCTGTGCACTATCATGCACAGAAGAACCCCTGCCCCAGTCCTCCAGGTGAGGGCTTGGAGGGTGTGCTGCATCTGGGACTATTTATTTGCCATTTTCACCAGCGTCTCAGACTCCCTTCACCAAAGCCTTCCCAGGTGCCCATCCTAGGCAGCAGGGAAAAGAGTAAGAGCCAGAATCCAGGGGTGGTCAGTCTTCTGGGGTCCACCCTTGTCTTCATACCTCAGGTTTCATCTTTACAGCTAGATCTGCCTGCGTCTCTTTGAGGGGTATCTGGGATCACCCAGGGTGTCCTGCTGTTAACTGGAGTTTTAGGGTCGGAGCCCAGGCTAGCAAGATAAACTCAGTCATTTATCCTCAACAGCCCAGTTAAAGAGACAAAGTAAAAAGCAAGAAGCAGAGGGGGTTTATTCAACGTGGTTGTATTGGAAGACAGATAAAGAGGTGCAGTGACCCTCCAAGTCCATCTCCAGGGTCCTGACACAAGGCTCAGGTTTAAATAGAGGGTAAGAGGTGTGCATAACTCAGCAATTCTGGTCAAGGTGTGGTTCCCCCATCACTGACCTGCCGTTATTTCAGCTCTGGTCTCTCCTGCAAGGTTATCCCAACTGTGATGACTCTCTTCTTGGGAGACAAGATACCCCGCTGCACTGTACCTGGCATCAAGCCTCAGCCTTTTCCTTTTCAGCATGAGATTCCTGGAGAAATTCCAATTCCTCGGGCCCGCTGTTTCCGTAACCTAACATCTGAATGTCGTTTCTGACAGAGCAATCACCTGCAGGCACCAGCAGACAGGGAGCAGAAGAATCCACATAGGACTCCACCTCCCTGCCTGAGTGCCTCCTTCCTGGCTGAAATCAGACTTGTTCCTATGTGAGCCATGTTTCCTCCTTCCGGTGGGGTGGAGGCAAGCCCCTTCTCTCTCTAAACTGGCCTCAGGACTATTGCATCCGTGGTAGTCTGTGACTTCGGGTGGGTCAGTTGGAGCCTCCTTGGGGCTCAGCCTGGCTTTCCCAGCAGTCTGCTGCCCTCCACTCTGGTTCATTCTTGTCCTGTGACAGTGCTGGTGGGCTTTTATTTTTGATTTTTTCTTTGTCTTTTTTGTATCCAAATGTCTTTACCATTTTCTGATTGAGGTGATTTTCTTTCCGGGGGTCAGGGGATCATCTTGTTACAGGGAGCCTACAAGAGATAACCACCAAGACACAGTTTCTAGCCAACTGAAGGTCTTCGTTCCAGCCAGCTGGGACCACACTCAGATATTTGAGAACCCAAATGTAGCCCCCGAGCTTTTAGACCAAGAGGTTTTTAAGGACAAAAACCACATCCTGGTACTTCACTCAGCAGTTGCAAGAGGAGGTCTGCCCAAGCAGGCAGTTTAACAGAAGCTAAGGTAATCAGTTAGCTGGGGCGTCTTGGCCTCAGGTCCTGGAATAGAGTTGGGTAATTTCCCACTGATTCTCCATCAAGGAGATGAAATTCTAGTTAAACCCGAAATGGCCTCAGTAAGAATACAAGATGGAAGAACCTCTGCACTGTCTTGCCCTTTGTTTCAGGGGGTCATTATCTTAGTGATTTGTAAAATTTCTTTAAATATTTTGTCAAATACAGATTTTGAATGTTCTTCTCACTCTGTCCTTTGCTTTGTTCTATATGAATCAATTAATTGTGTCTGTGTATGTCTGTGTGTGCCCCAGCATGTGTGAAGGGCAGAGGGCAACTTTTGGGTTGTCCTTCTCTCCTTCTGCTAGGTAGATTCCAGCAATCAAACTCAGGTTGCTTGACTTGGTGGTAAGCACCTTCGCCCACTGAGCGTCTCTCCATCCCGACTTTGTTTTCTTAGTGGGATTTCCAAAGTCCAAAGGTTTTAACTTTCCATCCAGTCCAATGAATCCATTTCTATTTCGAGAGTTGTGTTTTGTGATCAAAATAGGACATTGTTGCCCTGAAGATGGGGAGATTTTTCTCCTGAGCTTTTGTGGTTCTGGTCTTTGCATATGAGGTAGGTAGGGGTCAATGCTGATGAAGCAGCCGGCCTCCAACTTGGGCTTGGAAACCATCTTACAGCAAAATCAAACAAGGTTCATTCCTGTTTATGACTAAGTCTCTGTTTTTCAAGGATCAAGCTGTGCTCCTCCTGTAACCTTAACCACAAATGGTTCTGTATTACCTGTTTCGGGAAACAGCGACCATGCCTTTGTCTCAGGTGGTTGTTATGGCCACCTTGTAACGCTTACGTTCTGCTTCTGTAACCCACTCATTTGCCTGCCAAATGCTCTACAAGGAAACCCCCTATGACTGAGCTATAAAAACCCAGTCTTCCCCATGTCCACAGCCGATCTCTTGAGCCCCACCTTAGCGGGAGACAGCCTATGCACACGAATAAAGCTGGCTTTAGTTTGGCCGTGAATTGGGTCAGTGGCCTTTCTCCTCGAATCTGTGGAATTGACAGTGCCTACTTCCTCTCACATCCTCTCCTGCTGGCTCAGGAACATTTGTCCAAGTGGCCTTCCTCCCACTTGGGACATCTGTTTAACATCACCTGTAAGAGTGCCCCTAGACTCTGTTAGGCATCATAGGTTTATATGGGGTAGCCTTTTGCAAAGGTCTTTGTGTGTGTGCTCATTCCTGTATAGGTGCATGAGTGTGGCTCCACACATGCCATTGTGCAGGTATAGAGGTCAGAGGACAGCCTTGTGTTGGCCCCGCCTCCCACCTTGTTGAGTCAGGGTCTCTTGTTTACTGCTGCCCCCAAATTTCCAAGGAGTCTCCCATCTTCAACTCCCATCACACCACAGGAACACTGGGATCATAGGCCTGTGCTATTGCATCCAGGTTTACATGGGGCCCGGGGATTTGAACTTGGGTCTTGGAGCTTGTGTGGCAAGTGCTTTATTTACTAAGTCAACCCCCAGCTTCTTTACTATTATTATTATTACTGAGACAGGTTACCACTATGTAGCGCTAGCCAGGCTGGAACTTTCTAAGTAGTCCAGACTACCCTTGAACTTACAGCAATCCTCTTGCCTTAGCTCCCAAGTGCTAGGATTATGGGTGTATAATGAAAGGTTTGAAATGAGGAGATTCCAAGACACTGAGACAGATCACTGGGGAGAAAGGAGTTTGCTAGATAGTTCTCAATATTGTGGACAGACAGGCACAGGGGCAACAACGTGGTGGGGGTTCCAAGGAGAGTCAGGCCCAGCCCTAGGGACAGACACAATGGTGGGGGCTCTGAGGAGAGGAATCAGAGCCCACAGGGCAGAAGTAGAGTCTCTTCTTCCACCTCCGAGGATGGAGAGGTTCCCGGGCTGCAGCCAGGCTCTCTGATTCTCAAGCAGGAAGCAGGGAACAGGTGAGGAGTGTGGTGTGGGGCTGCCAATAACCTCTTTGGTGAGAGACCCTGGTACCAGGAAGTCTGTGAGCTGGGGACTCACTGAGGCTGTCACAGTGGAGTGCCTGTGGACATGTGTGAAAGGGGAGTGGCTGCTGCAGGAATTGTTGCAGGAGCAGCTGGATTCTGACATGTTCTTACCCGTACCACCATGCCGAACTCCCCTGTCTTTATTACAATATGCTCATGAGCATACTTGATGCCCAGTGGGTTTTTTTTTGTTTGTTTGTTTTTGGTTTTTTTGCTACTTTTTATTTATTTATTTGTTTGTTTGTTTGTTTGTTTATTTATTTATATTTTTATTTTTTGCCAAATGCTGTTTATTGGAGGAGGGAGGAGGTCTTAAATACAGGTTTACAGCACAATGGGAGAACCCCAGAGGGCAGAAGTTTGTTACCAATGTTTTACAATCTTGCATCTAAACTGTTAAGGCCCATTATGCAGGATACACAGACAAGGAACTTCCCTTAAGCATTCAGGATGGTGGAACCCGGCAGGGAATTAGCACAGGGAGGATAGATATCAAGGTCAAGGTCAGCAAGCAAGGCAACAGTTACCCAAAACAGGGGCCAGGACACTTTTACTAGAAAATGAGCTTCTGACTTAGGTTGTATGGGATGTCAGCAGGTCACCTTACCCATGGAGACGCCTGCCCAGGCCACACAGGCACTCTGGATTCTGACATGTTCTTACCCATACCACCATGCCGAACTCCCCTGTCTTTATTACAATATGCTCATGGTGAGCATTCTTGATGCCCAGTGGTTTAAGTACTTCAATTTTGTTTGGTAAAACAGGGCTTTGGATAGAGGTTGTTTCCATCTGAAATTCACCCCCTGCCTGTCAGTTCCCCTAGAAGGGTTGCTGAGGTTTACACCAGCTCACACTGACTTCTCTCCTGTGGAGAACTAGACTGCCCAGAGTGCTGGAGTCTCAGGTCACAGATGGGATCCTTGTTCTGCTTTCTGGAGTTACCATCAGCTTCTCTCAGCAATGCCCATGGCTGTGTGGAGCGTGAATCACCTGCTTTGTTAAATTTATCCTTCTGTGGTCTTGGGTGGTATTCTCACAGGAGGTTTTAAAACCTCTTTTCCTAATTGTTTGCTAATAGATGCAGCTGGGCCCTTTATTGTGCATCTTTGCTGACTTCACATGGTTCTGGTGGGGGCTTCCTATATGGGCTTCTTGGAAATTTTTACACAAGCAATTCCTCACTTGTTAATAAAGGCTAGCTGATATGTTCACAGATCTGTATGTGTTTTTTTTTTTCCTTGATGTCCTTTTGGAATCACTAAACCATCCAGTAAATACCAAGGGGAAGTGGTGAGAGCAGGTGCCCTTGATCTCACAAGAAGAGCATGGAGTATGCACTAGCCTCAGTCTGCACAGCTCTCCCACCCTTCCTGCCTCCTCTCAGCTCTGTGAGTGTTATATTGGGCTTATTCTAACGCATTTAATCATGCCAAATGGCGTTTTGTACCTGTTGAAATGATTGTATGGTTTCCCTCCTTTCTGCAGTTAATATGGTGGATTAATTGTTCAATTTTCAAATGTCAAAACCACCTGCATTCTGATAGAAACCCCACCTAGCCGAAGCGAATTATCTTTTTATGTGTTGCTGGATCTCATGAGTCATGGACATCTTGTTGAGGATGTTTTCCAGTGTGTTCCTGACAGAGAACAGTTAGGGAGGTTTTGAAGATTTTCTAATGAATTTTTCCATCTGGTAGAGAGGTTCTGCCAGCCTCACAAACAAGTAGTGAAGTTTCCTTCCTTCTCTATTTTCTGAAAGAGTTTGTGCAAACTTGTGTTATTTTTCTTTCCTGGGATACTTGAATTCACCAGTGAAACCAGCTAATTCTGAGATTTTTCTTGTTGGGGATGCTTATTTTTTTAAACATTTTTTCATTTATTTTACACACTGACCACAGTTTTCCCTCCCTCCTCTCCTCCCATTCCCTCCTCACTGACTCCCATCTACCTCCCTCCCTCCCCATCCACTCCTCCTCCTTCTCCATTCAGAAAGAGGCAGGCCTCCCATGGGCTTGAACAAAGCAGGGCCCATCAAATTGAGGTAGGACCAAGTCTACCCCCCCCCCCCCCACACACACACATCAAGGCTGGGTGCCCAGCTTATTTGTTTTTAACAGAAGAGTTGTTTTTAAAAGTAGCTATATGCTGGGCGGTGGAGCAGCACAAGCCTTTAAACCCAGCACTTGGGAGGCAGAGGCATGGGGATTTCTGTGAGTTCAAGGCCAGCCTGGTCTACAGAGTGAATTCTATGACAGCCAGGGCTACACAGAGAAATCTTGTCTAGGAAAAACAAAAAGTAGCTGTACAAAGGCTGGGGAGATGGTTCAGTGGTTGTGCCCTTCTGGTCTTGTAGAGGACCCAGGTTTGGTTCCTAGCACTCAAGTCAGGTGGCTCACACCTACCTGTAACTCCAGGTCCAGGGGATATAACTCCTGCCTCAGAGGGCACTGTGTGAACGTGGCATAGGCACACACACACACACACACACACACACACACACACACACACACACGATAATTTTATTGGAGATAGTTTTTTCTCTTCTGATATCGCACTTTTGGCAAGCTATATATATTTTTTAAAGGAATTTGTCCTTTTATCATAGTTGTCAATTTGGATAGCGTAAGGCTGTTTGTCATATTATCTTTTTAAGGGCTTGGCATCTTGTTACTCATCTTCTTGTCACTCATGCTCTTGTTACCCTCTGGATGCATGTAAGATATGAAACAACTATTCTTGGTTCGTGCTGTTTTGTTTTTCAGTTGCTCCATCTTTTCAAACTTGGCTTCATCCTCTCTCCTAGTGTCTGTTTCTCCTCTTGATGTTGGTTTCCTGTTTGACACCCCCCTCCCCCTCCGCAGGTCAAGTTTCCATCTTTGAGTTCTTGAGGTAGACCTTTGGGCTGCAGGTTTTAGAACTAGAACTGGAGTTACAGATGGGTGTGAGCATGTGGCTGCAAGAGCAGCTGGAGCTCCTGACTGCTGAGCCATCTCTCCAGCCCTGAGCTTGCTGCCCTTGCAGAGGACCTGAGTTTGGTTCCCAGCCCCAACACCAGGTAGCTCACAGCCACCTGTAACTTGAGCTCTGGAGGATCGGATGTCCTCTTCTGGCTTTTAAGGGCATTGCACTTAGGTGTACATACCCACTCACAGACATACACGCATGTAAATAATTAAATATTTTTTAAAGTGCATCTCTACTGGACAGTACAAAGGTACGGTCTGTGTTTCAAAGTCCATTCTGATGACCTCTTGCTTCTCACTGGTGTCTGTACTCAGTTGATACTTGAGTCTATCCTTCTCCCTGCCCTCCCTCCAGCCCTCTATTTTTCCTTCCTCCTTCCTTTTCTTTGGCAAGATCTCACTATGTAACCCACGCTGGATTTGAACTTGACATCCTCCTGTCTCAGTCTCTTCAGCACTGGGATCTTATGTGTGCCATCATGCTGAGCTTGTCTTTATTTCCAATGAGAACTTTGAGATCATTTACACTGGGGGTGGTGGTTTGAATAGGAATGGCCCCCATAGACTATGTGTGTGAGCTTGGCCCATAGGGAGTGGCACTATTAGGAGCCACTTTGTTGGAGTAGGCATGGCCTTGTTGGAGGAAATGTGTCACTGTAGAAGTGGGCTTTGAGGTCTCATATGCTCAAGCTACCCCCAGTGTTACTCACAGTCTTTTTCTGCTGCTTGTGAATCAAGATATAGAACTCTCAGCATCATATCTGCCTGCATACTACCATGTCCCACCATGATGAGAATGGACTAAACCTCTGAAACTGTAAGTCAGCCCATTTAAATGTTTTCCCTGGTGGGTCCTGGGGATCAAACTTAAAAGAGTTGCCCTGGACATGATGTCTCTTCACAGCAAGAGAAACCCTAACTAAGACACTGGGGTCTCTTTTTTTCTTTTTTTTTCTCTGCTTCCATCAAAAGATCAAAGGAGAGAAAGGCAGACAAGGGTGTGAACAATTCCATTGCAGTATAGGCTTTAAAAAATATTTATTTTTATTTCATGCACATTGGTATTTTGCCTGCATATATGTCTGTGTGAGAGTGTTAGGTTCCATGGAACTGGAGTTACAGACAGGAGTGAGCTGCCACGTGGGTGTTGGGAGTTGAACCTGGGACCTCTGGAAGAGCAGCTGTTGCTGGAGTTATCTTCAGTCCCGCCCGGGCCGGCAGCCACTCAGACCCAAATAAACACACAGACGCTTATATTATTTAAACTGTTTAGCATAATGGCTCAGGCTTCTTGCTGTCCAGTTCTTAAATCTTAAATTAACCCATTTCTATAAATCTATACCTTGCCACATGGCTTGTGGCTTACCGGTATCTTTTACATCTTGCTTCTCATCGAGGCAGCTGGCAGCATCTCCTGACTCAGCCTTCCACTTCTCAGAATTCTCCTCTCTTCTTGTCTTGCCTATGCTTCCTGCTTGGCTACTGGTCAATCAGCATTTTGTTTATCAGCCAATCGAGCAACACATTCACAGCATACAGAACATATCCACAGCAAGCAGCAAGTGCTGAGCCATCTCTCCAGCCCCCAGTATAGGCTTTTTTAATTTTGGAGAAAGCCTGCCATGGGGAAATCTCTGGTGTGAGAATGAGAGCCACTGTCTGTTTGGATGCTGGGTACCTACAGGGATTCCTGGGATGATTAAAACATTTTCTCTTTTCAGTCCAACTTTGACTATTGCTAGAGTAACCAGGGAGGATGAGTTATAGGATGGCAGGTGATGGATAAACATCTCCAGTGGCCCACCTTTACAGAGCAGGTACGGCAAGGATCAGGGAAAAGATGTTACTTCAGTTCTGGGAATGCAAAGTGCTGTGGTTTGGGGAATTATCACCATTGAACCAAAATAGAGAATATTCACACACAGACACACACACACACACACACACACAGATACACACACTCACACATACACACACACAGACAGACACACACACACAAAAGTGGCTTTGGCTAATACCAACTTCTTACCTTATGTTTTAGCTCTTTGACTCTAAGACATCTCTATGTGGCTTCCTGTGGATGGGTCCAATTCATGGGTCCCTGAGCATCACCTTTCATAAAATTTGGTGATTTTGGCAACACTATTTCATTTTTATCCTCTCCTAGATCCACTGTTTCTCTCTCTCTCTCTCTCTCTCTCTCTCTCTCTCTCTCTCTCTCTCTCTCTCTCTCTTTCTCTCTCTCTCTCTTGTTTGAGACTCAAGTGCTTATGTATAAGATTTTGAAAAACATTCATGAGTTTCTGAGGTACTGTGCATTCTCTCTTTCCTGCACACTGGATGATTTTCGTGTTTCTAACTGTAAGAATACTGGTCTTCCCTCTGCCAGGTGACTCTTTTCACGTTGTTGTTGTTTTCCAGTTTGATTTTTTTCTCTCCTGAAGACGGGCAAACTGGTTCAGCAAGTAAGGGTGCTTGTTGCCAAGCTGACAACCTGAGTTTGGTCCCCAGGACCCACGGGATAGGTGAAGATAACTGACCCCTGTGGGTTGTCCTCTGACCTCCACACTTGGGGGGTGCGTACGCGCTCTCTCTCTCTCGCGCACACACACACACACACACACACACACACACACACACACACACCACACACACACACTACACCATACACACCACACACACACCCCCACACACTGCATAAATAAATCTAATAATTTAAAAAATTTCCCTTTGCAGTATGATGTTTTCATCTTCCCATCCAACATGAGAACACTTTCCTTTTCCACACACATCACCGTTAAAAATAGCAGCTTTTGTCTAGTAATCCCAACATTTGCTCATCTCGGGGCTGATTCATCTCAGCGCCCCTTCTTCACAGTGACTCACGTGGTCCTGATACTTTAAATGTCAGATCATTTCATAGATCATTATCTAGTGTTATGTTGTGAGACTTCAGGTTCTGATGCATTGTCCCCTCCCCCCCCGATTTTTTGTTCTGTTTTGCTTTAATGGCCAATTACTTGGTTGTGTGAAATTTAGAGAGAAAGGTGGGGGGGACCAGCTCCCATAACCACATAGTTTGGGAGTCACAGGTTTGACAAGCTGCTGAATGTGGCCGTCAGTTCCAGGTCAAGACCAAGGCCAGAAAGCCAGAGGAAGCATGGTGTGACTCCTAGTCAAGCAGAAGAAGGCTAATGTCAGCTGGTGTCACTTCTTCCTCTTCCTGCTCCTTCCAACCTTTGGTACACTGGTCCTCCCATCACCGTGGAGGCTCCTCAGCTTAACTTGGTTCATCAACACAAATGTTAACCACAACTGGAAACACCCTCAGAGATGCACCTTGTTATACTGCCCAGCTGATTAAACCGTTCAGCTGACTGTTCAGGTACCCATCAATGGGTCATTTGTGATAATCTTCACCATCAACTTCATGAGATCTAAGATCACGTAGCAGGTGGAGGCACACCGATGGTGTGTCGACAGTGGGGGAAAGACCTCTGAATGTGGGTAGCACCATGCTACGGGCTGGGGGTCCACACAGAGTAGAGTGGCCATCATGAAGGGACCTGCTTTGCCGGGCCATCCCCCACAGTCCCTTCCTGCCATGACAGCCTGACCCCTCAGACACTGAGCCAGAATGGATCTTCCCTCTTTAGGTGACATGGGCCCAGTGTTTTGTCACTATGTTACCGAAGAAACTAACACACCAAGTGACACAAACTGACCATCACAATGGGAGCGCTGACCGCAGCTCTAACTTCTTTTTGCCTGCTTCACAGTCCACAGTGCAACCGAAATCCAGACAGCGATTCGGAGCAGGAAGCTGGCCAGTTTCCTCCTCTGCTTCCTTCTCTCCTGGCCTCTCACTCACCTGCTTGTCCCCATGTGCCCTCCAGACGGAGGCACGAGGGTTCCCTGCCTGTGGCCACACGGCTCTCTGAATAAGCCACAGCAACTTGACATGATTTGAGCCCCACACATCCCTAACCTCCCCATTTTCATTTTCCCCCAACATTTTTGTTGATCATTTGGGAACTTTATAGCATGCACCCTAATCATACTCATTTCCTAGTCCTCCCAGGTCTGCAACCCCACCCTTGTGACCTCACCTCCAAAAAGAAGAAGATGAAGAAGAAGAAGAAGAAGAAGAAGAAGAAGAAGAGGAGGAGGAGGAGGAGGAGGAGAAAGAGGAAGAGGGAAGAAGGAAGAGGAGGAAGAGGGAAGAAGCAAGAGGAAGAAGAGGGGGATGAAGAGAAGGGGAAGGAGGAGGAGGAGGGGGAAGGAGGAGGAGGAGGGGAAGGAGGAGGAGGAGGAGGAGGAGGAGGAGGAGGAGGAGGAGGAGGGGAAGGAGGAGGAGATGGAGGGATCCAATTTGTATTGCCCATATGCTCTGAGTCCTTCTCCACCCCCTACAGAAACCATCAACTGTGGAGAGCTACACTTCAGCATCCTTATCCCAATTTTTAAGAGTTCTCTTTGATGATTTCCAGTCTAGGCTGTTACTTTTTTAGGGGATAGGTGGGGTGGCAGTAGTTTTTCACAGAAGCTTTCTATGCCCCTTTTTCTGATCTGCTTCAGGTAGCAGCCCAGACCACAGACATCCTCCTGGCCTTCAGTGGTAACAAAGGCCACAGACATCACCAGCCCTGGCTGCAGCAAGTCTATGGGCCCCAGCAAAGCCCTTTGCAACAGCGCAGATCACAGACATCACTCCAGAGCATTCTGGGTACTAGGGTGTTTTTTTTTTTCCCCCACTCATCTACCAGCACTGACTTTTGTGGGAAACTGGTTTGTTGGAGTTATTTGCATGTACTGGAAGAGGACCAGGAGAGGACCCATGGAAGTCATTTCCATATTCCAGATGCCCTGTCATATGTGCAGGAGTGCAAGCAATGTGGGTTTATCTCCTGGTGCAGCCAGACTCAGCCCTTTGTGTTTAACAGGCCAGCCTTGGATGTGCCTTTCTTTTGAGTGTTTTATCGGGGGCCCCCAGAAGCAGACACTGTGACTTTGAATATTCTGTTTGAAGCTCCTTATACTGTTTCTAAGTTCATGAAGGTAAGTCCTTTGTGCCCACAAAGCCACAGGTCACAGTGATACCAATGTGACAAGTGTTCTGGTCATCAAAACCAATCTTCCTTCCTTCCTTCCTTCCTTCCTTCCTTCCTTCCTTCCTTCCTTCCTTCCTTCCCTCCCTTCCTTCCTTCTTCCCTGTCCCTCTCTTCCTTCTCTCCTCCCCTCTCTTCCTCCATTCCTTTTTTGACCATCCCTCTTCCCTCCTCCCTCCTTTCCCACCTCCGTACCTCCCCATCTCCCTTCTCCTCTCCCCTCCCTCCCTGCCCTCACCACCACCTTCGGGTGTCAGCACTGCCTTCAGGCTTCTGCTTCTTGACAAGGGACCTCTCCAGCTTCCTCTGCTGTCCTTCTGTCAAGCCAATGGCACAGTCCTTAGTTCCAGCAGCCCCATTCCTCTCCTGCACTGATCGTGGGGAGCAGGTCACCCTAAACTCAACCCTTAAACTAACATTCAGCGCTGACCTTGTTCATAGATCTGCCATGGTGACTGGGGTCTGAGGAGACAGTATTCCCCTCTTATAGTGTGAACAAGGTGCTTTGAAGACCTGAGGAGGCCAGACAGCTGTGCTGGACTCTTCTGGGGTCACAGTCTCTATATACCCAGCTTCTGATGTCCCTATCAGCAGGGGCCACAGCCAGAACTGCTGGACACAACCTTGGTGTGTGGTACTCCATGTGGCTATTGCTTGGCTGCACCAGCACAGCTGCTGGGCCCAGAGGGAGGTTGTCCTTGACGACAAGGTGGAAGGAAACGTGGCCTTTTATGATCTGGTCTTAGAAGTTACATCCCATTGTTCCTTGGTACCTTGTGGGCTGAGATGCTAGAGATAGCTCAGGATCTAGGAGAGGGGACACAGAACCCTCCACATGGTAGAGGAAGCATGAATGATGGGGTACACAGAGCAGTCACATTGGAGAAGCCCATCTGTTGCAGTAGCCATATAGCTGTGAATACACATTAACTAAGCAATTGACTCCATCCTTGCCCATCTTCCAGAGCTCAGAGCAGATAACATGAATTCTTAAGCACTTGGTCCATTTGCAAGGCTGAGTCACATCCTGTTCAATCTTCCTGGTTTTTTTTGCTCATAATAACCACTATCATGATAGAAATTCACACGTACACAGTACCAGCGGCATGCTGGTCTTGGGAAAGTGCTTTGAAGATATTGGCTTACTTGGTCTGGTGACTTGACCTGGTATGCCGGAAAAGGACAGAATGTGTGTGGAGACCTGAAGTTTGAAAACCCTGACTTGCTGGAAACTTTCCTCACCTGCCTGGAGATCCACTTTCTCACAGCTGTGGTGTAGCTCATTGTGCTGTTTTCTTCTCAGTATCCTGGGTGCCTGGTTCCCTGGGCTGATGACTGCAAGCTTCAGGGACTTTCTGGGGCAGGCCAAGGGGCTTTAGCTGAGAAGGGGGAAGAGCTGTCATGAAGCCGGGTCCATCTTGTGTGTGTGTGTACATGCTCCTGTATTTGTGTATGTGTGTACATGCGCCTGTGTTTGTGTGTGTACATGTTCCTGTATTTGTGTATGTGTGTACATGCTCCTGTGTTTGTGTATGTGTGTACATGCTCCTGTGTTTGTGTATGTGTGTACATGTTCCTGTGTTTGTGTATGTGTGTACATGCTCCTGTGTTTGTGTATGTGTGTACATGCTCCTGTGTTTGTGTATGTGTGTACATGTTCCTGTATTTGTGTGTGTGTACATGCTCCTGAATTTGTATGTGTGTGTACATGCTCCTGTGTTTATGTATACATATGTGTGTGTGTGTGTGTGTGTGTGTGTGTGTGTGTGCACAGTGTGTGGAGGCCAGAGGTTGGTATTAGGTGCCTTCCTCACTGGCTGTCCACCTTATTGTTTGACACAGGGTCTCTCACTGAACCTGGAACTCACAGATACAGCTATATTGGCTAGACAGTGAACTCTGGGGATCTGCCTGTCTCCAAATCTACCCCCATCCCACCATGGATTACAGGCATGTATTTTACCACACTCAACTTTTCACGTGGGCACTAGGGAACTGGACCCAGTTTCTCATGCTTGCATGGCAAACACTGACTGAGCCCTCCCCGTCCCTTGTAGCATCCCTGCCCCAGATTATCTCAAGGTGAGAATATGAAGCATGCAGAGCAAGCAAGGGTCAGTGGAGAAGCAAAGCCAGCTCCCCTGGGACATTAGCTGAGGACATCTGCATGGCTCTCTCCAGCTCTGACATGTGCTGCAAATCAGAATGAGTGAGAAGGGAGGAGCCAGGAGAAGCCAGGAGTCATAGCTGCCTCCTTCCGAGTCCCCAGTAAGTCAAGATGCCCTCCAGCCTTGCACTGTGTATCATTTCTGACTGACTCAGTGTGTGCCCGGCAACTTGACTGCTCCTACATCTGGAACAGGTGCCAGCTGCTGCTTGTGGAACAAATGCAAATCAGTAGACAAGCGCCTCAATGATGTGCAGGCTTCCTTGGAAGCTGCAGGTGGTGACTGTCGAGGTTCAGGGGCTTGGGCATATTTTTTCCTTGTCATTCAGTGTAGCCCTGAGACCAGGACTGAGAAAGAGTTCCGGCTGCTCTTTCTGCATCACTGAAGTCTGCCTGGTCCTTCCTGCCCCTCCCTTAGCCTGACACTCCCTCCTCCCGGATGAAGTCTGCCTATCATGCTGACATAGGTCTCATGTTCTCTTCAAAGGCTCACTTCGTTCAAATGTGTCCAGTGGACAGGCTGACCCCTGTCTCAGGCTGATAGAAGACCCATCTCTCTTTCAGGGATGGAGGCCTCTCAACTTTGACTTGAGAACTAGTCTTGCTGGAAGAAGGATGCCCCGTGGGGTCCGGGCAAAGGTCCTCACAGTCACTGTACCCTAAGGTGCTCTTGGTTTCTGGCCACAGAGATTTCTCATCCTTGCTAGGGAACCAGAAATAGGAGTGGGTGGTGATTGTGGGCAGCACAGGGTGAGCAATGGCCATGATTACTTTTGTCCAACCCATCTGCTTCTGGAGAGGGTGAGGGGAATGAGGCTTTTGGTAGAACTGATTTTATTCCTGGAAATGAGACCGTGAATGGTGTTAATACCCGCTCCAGGAATCCGCCCAGTCCCTAGCTGAGCCAGGCTCCGGTGCAGATGGCTAGCACTGCCCCCCATCCCCCATGCTGTCCTGGCCAAACTTGCTTGCAGATGAGAACCCCCGGATTGCTTTCCCAAGTCATTGGTGTCCCTACTTAGGGAGCAGTGGCTGGCTAGCATTGTGTCTTGTGGGGAGAGAGAGAGAGAGAGAGAGAGAGAGAGAGAGAGAGAGAGAGATTATCAGCTTGATGCTCTCAGCAGGGTAGTTGCTCCCTCCCATTCCCTGCAGCAAGAGGTGGCATTCCTTAGTAGACCCCCTTTTCTCTGGCCTGTGCCCGGTCAGGGTGCCCTGGGAACTCGCAGGCTCAGGGTCAGTAACTTCATACCCCTTCCTTACCCTAAGCATCCCCACCCCCCACCCCAGCAGCCTGGATTCTCCAAATACCAGATGAAAAAAGTCCTGTAATTATCCATCCAGGCAAATTTAGGAGTGTGAAGAGAGGGGGCGAAACGAAAACATTCTACACTCAGTCAAGTTGCTGTTGACATTGATTTCTCAGCGCCTGCCGTGAGAGTCGGGCTGCGAGAATGTAGGACGTATGTGAAGCAGAGAGAATGAAGGCAGCTCGGCTCAAGCTGGCGAGTGGGCAGCTGCGTTCACAAGCACCCTCCCTTACAAATGTGGGTACACAGCAGGTGTCTGTGTCTCTCCGCCGCATGTGAGCCCTTCTGCTATACGTGCCATCCGAGTAGCCCTACATGGACGTAGGATGCCAGGATCAGGGAGGAGTCACTTTCTCTGAGCTGCCTGTGATGCCCCAGGTCCAGCTGACTTCCACTTGCCTTCCAGGTTTGCTCACCTTGTTGCCTGGGCTCCTTTGACTTTGGTTACAGGCCCAGTCAGCTCAGTCCTCAGCACAGAACTCCAGGGATCCATCAGCCCAGGGGACAGAGGATGTGAAAAGGATTGAGAGCGAAATGCTGGTGGTAGGGCCAGAGACTGCATCCTGCCATAGCAGACATGACCCATTGTCTTAGTCAGGGGTTCTCTTATAAAGGAATAACTCTTATAAAGGAAAACATTGAGTTGGGGTGGCTTATAGTTCAGAGGTTTAGTCTATTATCATCATGGCAGGACATGGTGGCGTGCAGGCAAACACGGGGCTGGAGAAGGAGCTGAGAGTCCTATATCTTGACCCGTAGGCAACAGGAAGTGAACTGAACTACAAATAGCTTGAGCATAGAAGACCTTAAAACCCACCCTTCCTTCAACAAGACCATACCTACTTCAATAAGACCACACCTCCTAATAGTGCCACTCCCTGTGAGCTTATGGGGGCCAATTACATTCAAACTCCCACACCCATCCCTCTGAGTAGATGTCTACCAGGCAGCAGCCTGCCAGATAGGGAGTACTTGGGAGTTCATTTCACTTCCAGCCAAGCTTCTACAGCTGAATTAGCCTTTCAGATATACCCTGTGTGGGACCCACTCCATCAGTGGGCTGGTTTTCCTTTTCCATAGAACTAACAGGTAACATTATAATCAGAATGTGAGAAGCCCATCTCTCCTAACTTGTTTTGAATCTGTCCATTTTCCACTAATTGACAGGTTTTTTTTTGGAGGGCACACAACTTCAAAAAATTATTTATTATTTGTTTGTGATATGTGTATATGGGGGGCATGCACATAGAGGTCAGTGGACAACTTTGTGGAGTTAGTTCTTATCTACACATGGATTCTGGAGATGGGACTCTGATTTCCCTTACCTGCTGTGCATACACACAGCACAGAGTTCCAAGAGCAAACGAAAGAGTTTATAGTGCACAGTCTCCCACCTCTCCCAGCCTCTCATGTCACTCTCTACCACCACTGCTACAATTCTGAAAACTGGAAGAGATCATGGATGGATGGACAAATGGATGAATGAATGGGCAGGTAGATGGGTGGGTTGATGCATGGGTGAATTTATAAATAGATAGGTAGGTGGGTTAATGGGTGGATGAATAGATGGGTAGATTAATAGATGGGTGGGTGAATGCATAGGTGAATAAATGGATAGATGGATGGATTGATTGGTGGGTGAATGCATGTATGGGTAGATGACTAGGTAAATGAATGAATAGATGAGTGAATTCATTGAAGAACAGATAGATGAATGGATTGATTGATGGATGAATGCATGTATGGGTAGATGAATAGGTAAATGAATGAATAGATGAATGGATTTATTGAAGAACAGATAGATGGATGAATGAATGAATAAATGGATAGGTATGGATGGATGTGTGAATCCATACACAGATGAATAGATGATATGCTGACTAACTTTATGTTAACTTGACACAAGCTAGACTCATTTTGGAAGAGAGAACCTCAACCAAGAAAATGCCCCCACCAGACTGGCTTGTGGGCAAGCCTGTGGGGCATTTCTTGGTTGATGGTCAATGTGTGATGCCTAGCTGGATTAGTGGTCCTGGGTGCTATATGAAAGCGGACTGAGCAAGCCAGGAGCAGCAAGCTAGTAAGGAGTACTCCCCATGGCTTCTGCTTCAGTTCCTGCCTCTAGGTTACTGCCTTGAGTTCCTGCCCTGACTTCCCTCATCAATGGAGTGTAACCTGAGAGTTGTTAAGCTGAAATAAAGCCTTTTCTCCCCAAGTTGTTTTTGGTCACGGTGTTTATCACAGCAAGAGAAGCCTAAGATGGATGATACTGATAGGTATGAATCTATACACAGACACATATACAACACATGTGAATATGTACATGTTCACTCATATGTATGCACTTATATTTGAGAAAATATGCACATTGCATATGTACATATGCACACCTTCACACATGCTCATATGTACATGCATATACACATACAAACACATACCATGCACGCTTGTTTTGCCGACACAAGCGTGACACACATCACATACTCTGCCCCCCCCCCCCCATTTCTGTTTGCTTTGCTGTTGTTTCTGACGGACTTTCCTCACTCTTCAACCACTGCTCTCCTTCCAAAGCACACACTAGCTGATTTGTTACTGAGGACCCTAGAAGCTGTTTCTAGTATCTTACAAAGGGAAGTGCTGCCGTGCACAGCCCAGGCTCATGTGAGGGATGGAAAATGCCTGACCTCGAGTTACAAGCATCTTTACCCTGGTAGGCATTCCTGAACCAGCTTCCAAAGGGTCAAGTCTGCGTTTCCTCAACAGTTTCGCCAGCTGTTTTAACCACTATAAAGTATTTTAAATGGATGCTTCTAACGAAATCAGTGGGCTTTCCCTCTGGCATTTAAAAGCCATTTTCTTCTCTCTCAATTCTTTGTCCAGATACTTTAGCTACTTTTTTCTGTGTATCCACCCACCCACCCACCCACCCAGGAATTGGCCAAGGTAGCTGGGTGTGTGTATAGCATACTGATCTTACTGGGGACGCTGAATAGGGAAGTGCAAAACTCTCACCCCAGGCAGAGTAAGGAGTTTGACTATAGCTAACTTCCTTTCCTGGAGGTCAGCTCCAACCCTAAACACTCCCTTGGGTTGCCCTCACCCAGGGCATTCCTCATCCAGGTAGATGTTGAGCACACACTCCTAAAGATTCAGGCTGCTGACTCTAATGGGTGACATATAGCTGGTGCACAGGTTGGGTTAGCAGCCTTGGCAAACTTCTGTCCCTCAGAGATGCTCAGAGGAGGGGTAAAATGGGGTCCAGACTCCGAGGCTGCCTGCTCTGCATTCCCTGTTCATGGGATGCGTTTCTGCCCAGAATCTCTTGTTCAAAATGTGGAAAAACATACCAGCAAAAAGCTCTGTTAGCCCCCCCACCTCCATCTTAGTTTGTTCTGCAGGACACTCCCTGCTTCTTGCCCTCCCTCTGTACCATGATCCAGTGGCTCACTTACCCCACATCTGAGTGGGACATGCCTGGGGAAAAGCTGAGCTATTCCCTCAACTCCTCCTTCCACCCAGGAGCCAGACCAACCAAACCTGTGTGCTCCCACCAGGGATGATGGAAGTGATGGGCAGCCAAGCTGGGGGCTAGGTGGAGCCCAAGATTGATGCAGTACAGGAGTCTCAGCTTGTGGTGATGCCCCCAGTGCCAAGCGATAGGTGCTGAATGGTGTTCACACCCAGAACCACTACACGGTCTGGAGTGGAGTTACCAAGAGGCACCAACCACTCTTGGTTATAAGCTAGCCTCTGCCTGCAGTCCTCCTGCTGCCCTGGTAGGCTGCTTCCTCTTCCTGCTGGCCCCTACTCCTAGTAAAGCCCTCACTCCACAGACCACTGGACCGCCAGGGAGAAGCAAACCCAGTTCTCCCTTCTTTGAATCAGCAATGAAAACCCCCAGCTGCTGGTTCTCCATCCTTCCAGACCCCACTCTTCTGTGTTCTTTTATCCTAAAGAGCCCTCTGACGCGCTGCTACCACACTGTAGCCCTAACCTGTGTCAGCAGGCTCGCGCTGCCCTAGCTCACGTGAACCTACAGATGCCAGTGGAGCTGGAAGGGTCCTGCTGTCCTCACAGTGGTCTGGCTAGGTAGCTTTGGAATACCACGTAGTCCTACTGTGTAATATCTTACCCAGCTTACCCATGAGCAGAGACAAGGCTGTTTTAGTGTCTTTGAGTGTCTTGTTGCTGTGTTGTGTGTCTGTGGGTGTTTTTCTCGAAATGTGTGTGAGGGCTGCAAACATACACAGTGGGACAAAGGGATTCTATATAAAGATGATAACGTTAAAACGAGAGAGAGACTCAAGCCCAGAATGAAATAAATTAAAATCCAATAGTCTTCTGTTTGCTCTGGTGCTAACACTGAGGTATGATGTATTTTCTCATAAAGTCAGTCTCTCTCTCTCTCTCTCTCTC